>NC_089580.1:177049432-177263501 GCF_019320115.1 Miscanthus floridulus | reverse complement strand
ACTACGGCAGCGCTGACCACTTGGGTCGTTGCGGCGACATAGAGTAAGAGGGCCTCATCCCTGGCCGAGGGTACTAGGACAGGAGGATTTGTGAGCAACCTCTTGAGTCTGTCGAGGGCTTCTTCGGCCTTGGGGGTCTAAGAAAAACGCTCGGATTTTCTCAATAGTCGGTACAGAGGCAAACCTTTTTCACCGAGGCGCGAGATGAAGCGGCTCAGGGCCGTAAGGCATCCCATGACCCTCTATACTCCCTTGAGGTCTCTGATTGGTCCCATGCTGGTTATGGCTGAGACCTTCTCTGGGTTGGCTTCGATGCCGCGTTCCAAGACTATGAACCCCAAGAGCATGCCTCGGGGGACCCTGAACACACACTTCTCGGGATTGAGCTTGATGCCCTTCTCTCTAAGGCATTTGAAGGTTATCCTCAAGTCGTCGATGAGATCCTTAGCCTTTCTGGTCTTGACCACGATGTCATCCACGTAGGCCTCGATGGTCCACCCAATGTTGTCGCCAAAGACTTGGGTCATGCACCGCTGGTACGTGGTGCCTGCGTTTCTAAGGCCAAAAGGCATAGTCACATAGCAGTACATGTCGAATGGTGTGATGAAAGAAGTCGTGAGCTGATCTGACTCTTTCATCTTGATTTGATGGTAACCAGAATACGCATCAAGGAAAGACAGGGTCTCGCACACTGCAGTGGAATCAACGATTTGATCGATTTGGGGTAATGGGAAGGGGACTTTTGGACAGGCTTTGTTCAAACCGGTGTAGTCTACGCACATCCTCCATTTCCCATTTTTCTTCTTGACTAACACGGGGTTAGCCAACCACTCTAGGTGGGACACTTCTTTGATGAATCCGGCCGCCAAGAGTTTTTGTATCTCCTCACCGATGGCCCTACGTTTTTCCTCATCGAAGCGGCGCAGGCATTGCCTCACCGGCCTAGATCCGGCCCGGATGTCTAGGGCGTGCTCAGCGACCTCCCTCGGTATGCCCGGCATGTCCGAGGGACTCCATGTGAATATGTCGGCGTTTGCAAGGAGAAAGTCGACAAGCACAGCTCCCTATTTGATGTCGAGGGTGGCGCTGATCCTCAGCGCTCGGTCGTCGGGGCAGGCGGGGTCGACCGGGATGAGTTTGATGGCTTTCACGGGCTCGAACGCCCCTACGTGATGCTTGGAGTTAGGCGCCTCGCCACTGAGTTGGTCGAGGTGGGCGATGAGGGTCTCGGCCTCCACAAGAGCCTCGGCGTACTCGATGCACTCAACGTCGCAGTCATATGCATGTTCGTACATGGACTCAATCGTGATGATACCGCTGGGGCCTAGCATCTTGAGCTTGAGGTAGGTATAGTTGGGGACTGCCATGAACTTGGCGTAGCACGGCCGCCCTAGGATGGCGTGGTAGGCTCCCCCGAACCCGACTACCTCGAAGGTAAGGACTTCCTTGCGGTAGTTGGAGGGAGTGCCGAAGCAGACGGGAAGGTCGATGCGCCTGATGGGTCGCGTGTGCTTCCCTGGCACGATGCCGTGGAAGGGGGCAACGTCACCTTGGAGCCTCGACCGGTCGATCTCCAAGAGCTCTAGGGTATTGACGTAGAGGATGTTGAGGCTGCTGCCTCTGTCCATCAACACCTTGGAGAGTCGGGTGTTGCCGATGATCGGGTCGACAACCAGTGGGTACTACCCGGGATTCGGAACATGGTCAGGGTGGTCATCTTGATCGAAGGTGATCGCCTCCTGAGACCAGTCGAGGTACTGGGGGGTGGCCACCTTGATCGAGAAGACTTCTCGGCGTTCCCTCTTGCGCTGCCACGCCATAAGGCACGCCGAGGGTCCACCGAAGATCATGAAGGTGTTGCATACCTCGAGGAACCCATCGTCCTTGTCCTCGTTCCGGTCATCGATGCCCTTCTGCTTGGCGTCGTTGTCGAGGACCTCGAGCCTGGCGTAGTAACGTCGTAGCATGGAGCAATCCTCGAGGGCGTGCTTGACCGGGCCTTGGTGGTAAGGGCATGGTTTCTTGAGCATGTCGTCGAAAGGCCCAGGGCCTCTAGGGCCTCGGGGATTCTTGCATTCTATAGCCCCAACCAGATCGGCCTCTAGGACCTCCTGCTTCCCTAGGCGCCCCTTTTTCTTTCTCTTGGGGGGTGGGAGGCTGAGGCCTCAGGGGCCTTGTCCCTTTGCTTTCCCTTGGTGTCGCTATCGGGGAAGATGGCTCTGATAGCCTCCTCGCCCGAGGCAAAGTTGGTGGCAATGTCAAGGAGCGCAGCAGCGGAGCGTGGTACATTCCGACCTAACTCTCGAACTAGGTCTTAGCAGGTGGTGCCGAAGAGGAAAGCCTGGACGATCTCCGAGTCGCCGACACTGGGCAACTCGGTGCACTGTTTGGAGAAGCACCGGATGAAGTCTCGGAGAGACTCATCTAGCTTCTGGCGATAGCTTTTAAGGTCTCAGGAGTTCCTAGGGCGCCCGTACGTGCCTTGGAAGTTCCCGACGAAGATCCTAACCAAGTCGCGCCAGTCGTGGATTTGTGAGGGAGGAAGGTGCTCAAGCCAAGCTCACGCTGAGTCTAACAAGAACAAGGGGAGGTTGCGGATGATGAGCAGGTCATCATCTATGCCACCTAGCTAGCAGGCCAGGTGGTAATCGGCAAGCCAGAGTTCGGGGTTGGTCTCGCCGCTATATTTCATGAGATTGGCTGGTTGCCGAAACTAGGCAGGGAAAAGGGCAGCGTGGATGGCCCTGCTGAAGACCTGAGGGCCTGGCGGTTTAGGAGAAGGACTGCGGTCCTCCTCACTATCGTAGCGACCGCCTCGGTGTGGGTGGTAGCCCCGAGCGGGCCCCTCGTTTGCGTGGCGTCGTCACCTGCTGACCACCTCATGGTCTCCCTGCACCTCGTGTCGATTGCCGAGGCGGTCTAGAAGCATGGGGACCCTGTGGGCTATCGGTGCTCGAGCGGGCTCGGGACGAGCTGAGGCTTCCCTATCCTACCAAGGTGGTGCCGCGGGTAGGTTCGAGACACCCCCATGCTGTCGGGAGGCAGAACTCTTGGCCTGCTGAACCGCGGCGGTCTCTAGGAGATCCTGGAGCTCGCCACGGACCTGCCGCCCCTCCGTGGTAGAAGGCTTGGGCATTGCACGGACTAGCATTGCCACAGTCGTGACGTTCTAGCTAGCGCGATTGAAGACTGGGGGTTGCTCACTCCCTTCGTCATCATGGATGCGGTGATGCACATCGTGGGCCCTCCGTCGGGCTCCTCTGCCTTCACCGTGACCTCGCTGTTCCTGTTCGAGAGAGTCTCGAAGCTGCTGCAGAAGAAGTTGGTCTTGTTCGACCTTGGCCTAGAGCTCATAGAGTTGTTCCAAGTCTGGGCATTGAGGTCACGCAAGGGCGGGGATCTCGTTTTGTGCGGTCGGTAGGACAATGCGTGGAGGTGTGGCGGCGCCTGTACCTAGGCGAAGTGGGGAACAGCTACCTGCCCCCTCGTCCTCCTCGCCCGCTCTTGGCATCCCGAGCCCGACATGAAAACACTCGTGAGTGGGGTCATAGGTGCCTTTGTCGTCGGAGTCGGAGTAGCCTAAGCAGTAGTCGCTTGCGGCCAAGAACTAGCGCATATCCCCAGGGTCATGGAGTCTAGAGAAATCCACTCCGGGCCATGCCTCGTCCTCCTCCGAGGAGTCGGCATGGGTGCTTAGGTCGAGAATGAAGCGCTGGCGGCGTTCTGAGGGATCCTTGTGAGCGATAGCATAAGCGTAGGCATAAGAGGCGGCGTCATTTCTCAACCCAAAGGGGTATAGGGATGGTGCCATCGCCAGATTCTGCTCCGCCGGGATCGGCTCCTCAGGGAGTGGTGGAGCGGAGCTTGACGACTAGGTATCGCCGCGTGTCACCGATGATTTTTCTTTGTCTAAGCTCAGGCTAGACAGGTCCATAGCCAGGGACCCTGTGCCAACAGCTGGTCGTAGGATATCGACGGGGAGCGGCGTGCCACCCCAGATTCGCGTAGCGTCGGGGTGGTCTTGCTCGTGTTGTGCCTGGCGAGCGCGGCGAGAGCGGCCGCCTGGGCGCCGCCTACGCCTGGGCTGCTGGTGCGTGACTTCATCGTCGGTTGGTGGGGCTCGAGGAGTGAGGAGTACCATGTCATACTCATGCCCTAGAGACATGAACTCTAGGCTCCCAAACCAAACCACCGTGCCAAGGCGCAATGGTCGTACGGGGTCTGCCATCCGGGACTTGCTAGGATGACGAAACTAACACGCAGAGGCCCCTACCTGGCGCGCCAACTGTCGATGTTTTGGACCGGGGGGTCCTCAACCAACCAACGAATTTGAACTACGTGCCCCTAATCCTGGATGGTGATGCAAAGAGACACAAGGTTTATACTGGTTCAGGCGATCGATGCCCTACATCCAGTCTGAGAGATCGATCTTGTATTCCTTGCACCGAAATGCTTGTAGTAGGGGGTTACAAGCTAGGGGAGAGAGGGAGCTAGTCCCAGGTCTCGGCAAGGTGTCGTGTGGGCCGCTTGAGACATTGCCCTCAGGCGGCTGGGATGTGCGCGCGTGTGTGTTACAAGGTGTTCTCCTCTTCCAGTCCCCCTCTAAGTGGCCCAAGTCCTCTCCTTTTATAGTTGAAGGGAGGACAAGGACAGTACATGTGCTGACTATACGACGTCGTGCAACAGGGGCGGTGTGTCCAAGCCCTGTGGCCTATTCCTGTGGCGGCGTGGTCGTCGGAGTGGTTCGTCCTTGGAGCATTGGGGCGACGTGCTGGTCACGTCCGACCCTGTGCGTCATGGGAGCCCCTGGGCTACTCAGAGTGGGTGCGGCGGCGAACGTGCAAGTCGCTGTGGACGGACTGTGCGCGAGGCCGAGGCTTGGTCGGTGCCGAGGCTGCACTGTAGTGGGGGGTCTCGGCGGGCATAAACCCCGAGATAGCCGAGACCTTGGTGCACAGTGCCAAGGCCCCGAGTGGCCGGCTGATCTGGTGCGCCGGCTTGGAGGCGGTGATGACCTGGGCCAAGTTGTCCGTGCGATGTTGTTTTCAAGGCGGGGATCGTGGGACACAGTGTAGTGTGGGCGCTGATCGTGGGCACAGCATCAGAACACAGTGGCCGGTAATCCCCGCCGTGCCCTGTCCCAGCCGGTATAGCGCTGATGCGACCTCGGGTCCCATCGGCCATTCTGTGGCGTCGAGCCATTGTCCGGCTGAGATTGCGGGAGTGGTTGAAGTATTAATGGGACATGACGCGCTGTCGGGAGGGTCGGTCAAGGCGGGGGGCGACGGGCTGCGGACGAACCGGCCTCGAACGACACGGAGAATGAGGCCTCGCACGAGACGGAGATCGGACTCCTTGCCGAGGCCTTCCTCGAGAGGCCTCGCGCGATACGGAGAATGCACCCCCTGCCGAGGCCTTCCGTTGAGAGCCTCGCGCGAGGCGGAGATCGTGTTCCCTGCCGAGGCCTCCCGTGGAGAGCCTCGCGCGAGGCGGAGATTGCGTCAGGACGCCGAGACCTCCTGCGTGAGGCTCGAGGCGAGGCGGAGGGCCTGGTGGGCTCGGACGTGGCAGGTGAAGGGCCCACGGCTTACCTTCTAGCTTTATTTTTGATGGGACTTTAGCGACCCCTTTGATGTTCGCTCGGGGTACCCCGTTCTAAGGTACCCGACATATTTATTGTTTCAAAATGTTGTTAGAAATTTAATTTTTAAATTGTTGAAGAACTCTGATTTCTTTTAATCTTTGGCTAAAACCTGTAACTAGTCTTTCTCCCTCATACTCACTTCAAATTTGATGATTTTTTTCTAATTTTTTTTTCTAAAATCATGCTCTATCAATTTATTATGTTCTTACCGCTATTATTTTTGTCATTTTTTTATGTGACTGTGTTTATCAATTTAAAATTTGAATTTCAAAAAATAACAAGTTCAAACGCTATTTTGAAATATTAAATAATTTTAGCTGAAAAAGTCATGAACATAAAGTCATAGAACTGATCGAGATCTATAATTTTTATTTTAATCATTTCTTCATTCGACGTAGTGGTAATAACACTGTTCACAAATTTTACCTTACCACCATCTCGGATAAACAAGTGCCGCGATTTGGGTCGGCTACATTCATATATCTTGCTTGAGCGAAACGTTTTTCTTTCCCCTCACAGCACAGATGCCAGCCTCTGAAAAGAAAACGAAACGTCCCGAAACGTGGGAAGTTTAGCGTGTTTTGTGCTGGTACGCTGGCGTATTTCGGCACTGGTACAGCAGGCCGTGACCGTATCAATTCCTCTCGGGAGCATGTCCCTTTTTTTTTTTTTGCCACGGCAGCAAGGCGGCACGCAGATATCTATCCTAATCCTAATCCTAATCCTAACACTCCTAAACCGGTATACCAAGCCCCCTCTCACAAAGTACTGTAGATCAACAGTTCCTAACTCAGACCACTGTTGCCAGGACAGTTATCCAACCAGCACCGTCGGATCGGGACCCGGGCATCGGCTGCCGTCCACGTCGCTACCCTCGCTCTCTCCCGAACCTTCTCGCAGGCCCGAGCGCGGCGCCCCTCGCCTCTCTCCCTCCACCGAAAGCGCCGCCCCTCCCTCTCCCCCACAGGGGCACTCCTCCCTCTTCCCCACAGCGGCGGCGGCTCCCAAGGCCGAGCGTCCCTCCCTCTACCTCTCCCCCACAACTGTCGTGGAGGGCGCGGTGCCCTTCGCCCACAGCGCCGGCGGTGGCCTGCCAGAGGAGCGGTGGAGACGGATCCGGCCACCACCGGCATCGACGGCGACCTGCCATCGCCGTGCCGCCCCCGCCCGAAGCCGCCGACCGACCCGACACCGACGACCCCGCCACGGCGTCGCGGGCAAGCCCTAGCGGCGCCTCTCCCTCTCCCCCACAGCGGCAGCGCCTCCAGTTGCGCGCAGACGCAGCAGCGCAGTCAGTACCCGGCGCGGCGGCCCATCCCTTCCACGGCTCCGCCTCCTGACCGGCTCCGCGTCACGACGGAAGCCCACGTGTCCAACCGGAAGGTGGCCGACGCACTCGGCGATTTGGTTCCCGTCTGGCCGTCCGCCTTGAGTCCGTCCGGCCTCCTTCCTGGCCGTCTGCTTCATCTCACCAGTCACCAGTCACCGGTCACCATAGCGCCTAGGATGGGCGACAACAACGATCCTGCTGCAGCACGGAAGCCATACACAAGGTACGTCAAATTAAGCATCCAACTTTGAATTTGATTGTTCTTGCTGTTATAATTCGGCAATTAGATGATGTTAATTATTACTGGAATCCTCCAACGTTTGATTTCATCTTTTACTGATACTTATTTACAATTAATTGTTAATAAAAAAAGTTCACCTCTAATCTATATCTAATATTAAAGAGTTTAATTTCTTTCGGCAAATTTTGATCATCTTACTGTCTCTCAGTTCATATGTTTAATTTGAAATCATATTGGAACAAATGGCACAAGATGTGTAAATTTGTCTACTTATTAATTTCCTAATTGATCTTAGGTATGGCTGAACATATTTATAAGTTCATCTTCTCGATTTTCTTCTGTCACTTTTGAGTATTTCAGCCATGCGGGAGGATTTTCTTCTGTCACTCTTCAGTATTTCAGCCATGCGGGGTAGCAGTACCAAACAAGGAGCAATGAGTAGAGGGCACCAGTCCATCATGGTTCAACGGGATTGAAGTTAGTGCTCATATGCAGGCATGCTCATGAATCTTCCATAGGAGTAATCACTCCCTATCGTCAGGAAGTTGCGAAGATATACTCATTTGCCATGACCAAATACTTCTACCTTCCTAAAAGATGGCTTATGCATAAATGTCCAGAGCTCTTTTAGTTTAGCCTTTCTGCCTGCAATTTCTCTCGACACTGATGCGGTGAGTCTGCTTACCTTATACCTATTATTATTTATGTCCATAGTTCTTTAGTCTTCCTTGCAATTTCTCCTGAAGCTTTCTCAATGAACTATTCCGTCAGTTTATCCTGCTCCACATAATTATTTACTCCAGTTTAGTACCAAATCTTTATATTGCTATTGCTCTCTGGAATACTTAACAGTTGACGCACGGTAATCATTGCCATTTCAGTTGAAACGAATTGGATCATTGTCATGGTTCATCTTGATTTGGTTGGGTTCAGACACCAGTGATTATACATCCGTCTTTGGCAGACCATTGCTCTATACATTTTTATTATATAAAATAAAAACCTGCGTTGCTTATGGTCCGTGGTACAGGGAACCCACCAATGAGCAATCGACAAATACTAATTCATCTATACCAACTTCTCAGTTAAGAAGCTCCATTTCGAAACATCTTCCATTTCAGCGAATTGTCAGACAACGACTCATTTTATCTCCAGGTAAATCATGAATTTTTTCAGCTTCGCGATACTAACTACCAGTTTGCTTATTGCATCGCATTTTCCCCACTACAACATTGAATTGCTACGTGTTCTCCCAATAACTACGATTCGTAAGTTTTTGTTTGCAATAGGTTTGCCATGGCCAAAGTCATATGTATTGCTTCATGCTCATCTAAACTGTGCCTATTTTCAGACTGACAAACACCAATTTGCATTCTTTTTTTTGCAGTAGATTTGCCACGGCCACAGTTAGCTGCTGCTGCTGAAACACATAGGAACCATAGAGCAGCTACATCTTCTGGAAGACAACAAGATACATGTCATATTTAACAAACACTAGATTTACGGCTACAATGATCTACTTATGTTTCCGTTCCAAGCCACTTGATCATCTCTTCCTCCAGTGATCACGCATATTCTAGCAAAATGCTTATAGGCAGTCCAACGTGTACGTCTAGATGCTTAGCATGTGTGTCTGCATATACTTTACTCTATACCCCCGTGTAAACGCTCATCTATTTTTAATTCACCATATGAGAAACCATTAAGCGTCCATGTTTAGCAACGCTGAAAAGGTCTCTTCTCCTTTTTTGTTACTAAACATCAAAGTTCTGGTGAGTGCTGACCATGTAAAATTCTGTTAAATTTGAGTATATATGATCAGTCGCCTATACTGACAGTACTCACTAGTAGGTTGCATGACTATATATAGAACTGCTACCCTGTAGCTGGCTAAAAAAATAACTTATTCTATAGTCACGTTGAGTTACGATAATTATTATGCTAATTTATGAGATTATAGTAACTCTTTACTAAGTGGTTTACTATAACGTTATGGTAAATATCCCCATGTGTTAACCCAATTATCGTAATTATGTATTGATATTATCGTAAATTAGTATATAAAATTATCATAAATGAAGGTGGCTACGGAATAACTTATTTTCGTAGCCACCTCCATTTACGATAATTTTATATACTAATTTACGATAATGTCAATACATATTTACGATTGTTGGGTTACTATAACACATGGATATATTTACCATAACGTTATAATAAACCACTTAGTATGGAGTTACTATAATCTCTTAAATTAACATAGTAATTATCGTAACTCAAGGTGACTACAAAATAAGTTATTTTATAGCCAGTTACAGGGTAGTAGTTCTCTCTCTCTCTCTCTCTCTATATATATATATATATATATATATATATATATATATATATATATATATATATATATATGTTGCGTTTTTTATACTCCCGGGAGTAGTTACTCCCTGTGTATTAGCGGGTCAGTGTGGATAGAAACAGATCCGCTGGTTTGTTAAGTGATTTAATTAATTATTAATAAATTAGCTTTTCTCTGTCGTTGCCTCACCGACTCCCGGTGGTTAGCTTTTTTATCGTAACAACCAACTAAAAATTAGTAGATCCATCCAAACTAACAGTGAGTATATAGGCATACTAAATTAATTAGTATGCATGCATACAGTCACGTATCACTAGATTAATTAGACTATGTATTCATACTATTTGTTGGTGTTTTGGACCGAGAGGTCTTCAACCAACCAGTGAATTTGTTCTGCATGTTTTCGATTCCGGATGGTGATGCAAAGAGACACAAGGTTTATACTGGTTCGGGCAATTCGTGCCCTACGTCCAGTCTGGGAGATTGATCTTGTATTTCTTGCACCGAAGTGCTTGTAGTAGGGGGTTACAAGCTAGGCGAGAGAGGGAGCTAGTCCTAGGTCTCGGCGGGGGGTGACGTTGGCTGCTTGAGACGTTGCTCTTAAGCGGCCAGGAAGTGCGCGTGTTGCAGAGTGTTTCTCCTCTTGAGAACCCGTCCTCTAAAAATGGCCCAAGTCTTTTCCTTTTATGGTTTGAAGGGGGGGACAAGGGCGGTACATGTGCTAACTATACGGCGTCGTGCGAACAGAGGCGGCGTGTCCGAGCCCTGTAGCCTGTTTCTGTGGCGGCGTAGTCGTCGGAGTGGTCCGTCCTTGGAGCACCGGGGCGGCGTGCCGGTCACATCCGATCCTGTGCGTCATGGGAGCTCCAGGGCTGCCTCGGAGCGGGTGCGGTGGTCAGCGTGCGGGTCGCTGTGGATTGACTATGCGCGAGGCCGAGGCTCGGTCGGTGCCGAGGCTGCACCGCGGTGGGGGGTCTCGGCAGACACGAATCCCGAGATAGCCGAGACCCTGGTGCAGAGTGCCGAGGCTCGGAGAGAGCGATTGGTCTGGTGTGCTGGTTCGGAGGCGGTGATGACCTAGGCCAGGCTGCCCATGCCGTGTTGTTTTCGAGGCGGGGATCGCGGGGCACAGTGTAGTGCGGGCGCTGATCGTGGGCACAACGTCAGAATATAGTGGCCGGTAATCCTCGCCATGCCCTGTCTTAGCCGGTATGGCGCTGATGCGACCTCATGTCCCGTCGGCCATTCCGCGGTGTCGAGCCGTCGTTCGGCTGAGATTGCGGGAGTGGTTGACGCATTAATGGGACATGACGTGCTGTCGGAAAGACCGGTCGAGGCGGGGGCGACGGGCTATGGACTAGCCGGCCTCGAGCGATACGGAGAATAAGGCCTTGCGCGAGACGGAGATTGGGCTCCTTGCCGAGGCCTTCCGTGAGAGGCCTCGCGCGAGGCGGAAATTGCGTCAGGACGCCGAGACCTCCCGTGAGAGGCCTGAGGCGATGCGGAGAGCCAAGTGGGCTCGGACGGGGCTAGTGATGAGCCCATGGCTTACCTTCTAACTTTGTCGTTGATGTGATTTAAGTGCCCCTCGTGGTGTACGCTCGGGGTACCCCGTTTTATGGTACCCGACAGTAGCCTCCGAGCCTCAGGGGGAGTGAGTGCACTCTCCCTGAGGGTTTTTCGAGACTTGGCTTGCAGTCGCCCCCGTAGGGAATGTGTCTTGCTTCTTGAGGTTTCGGTGGGTGCGCGCGAGCGCACCCGCCGGGTGTAGCCCTCGAGGCCCTGGAGGAGTGGAGTTACTCCTCCAGGGGGCTTTTTTCGTTTTCATGTTCGTGTGAGGAGTTTTTATCGTATTTGCTGAGCCCACAAGTGCGAGTTCGGGTCGCGGGGGTCTCGGCAAGGTCGTAGGAAGAGCCCCCTAGCCTCCGCACGGAGCAAGAGGTCCGTCAGGGGTTCCCCTGGCTTTTTATACGACCCTCACGCTTCCTTTTCGCTCGGAAGGAGGGGTGGAATGTGCCAGGCTACCCTCGGTGGGTATGAGCGTTGGCACTTTCGATGAGCTGTTATCGGGTAAGTCCGAGTGGAGGCCCGTGCCCCGTTCGCTAGGGGATGGCTAGCGGTCCAGAGACACACTCCAAGAGTACCAGAGGGTTTCTCTAGTGGGTGCTGAGGCCGTTCGCTGGGCCTCGGTGGCTCGGTGCCTCCCTACGGTGGGATCCCATTCGGAGACCTCCCTGTCGATCTCGGACACGACTTAGGGCACCCCGAGCGATCGTTTCCTCGGGCCTCGGCCATTCATGGGCTCGCCTATAGTCGTCCCTGACTCTGCTGCCCTAGGGCGGCTGTCGAAACCTCATGGGGCCCAGCCTTCGAACCCCTAGACCGTAACGGGCTCGTTGCCCTTTATCGTATTTGTAACGAAGCTTCTAGCGTGGGCTTAGGTTGCTTGTCTTTGTCTTGGGTGCTGGAGGAGCCCCCAAGCCTCCGCCCGAAGCGAGAGGGCGGTCAGGGGTCCCCTAGCTTTTTTGTTCGACCCTCACATATCCTTTTCGTTCGGACGGAGGGGTTGTTTGCCGAGCCCGTTCGGGTGCGGGCCGGAGCCGCTGGGTCTCGACAAGGTTGTAGGAAGAGCCCCCTAGCCTCTGCACGGAGCGAGAGGGCCGTCGGGAGCTCCCCTAGCTTTTTATACGCCCCTCACGCGTGAGGGTTTGTTTGCCGAGGCCCCTTTGGGCGCAAGCCTTGGTCGCGGGGTCTCGGCAAGGTTGCAGGAAGGGCTCCCTAGCCTCCGCACGGTGCAAGAGGGCCGTTAGGAGCTCCCCTGGCTTTTTATACGACCCTCGCACTTCCTTTTCGCTCGGAAGGAGGGGTTGTTTTGCCGAGCCCCCACGAGTGCGAACCAGGGTCGCTAGGTCTCGGCAAAATTGCAGGAAGAGCCCCCTAGCCTCTGCACGGGGCAAGAGGTCCGTCGGGGGTTCCCCTGGCTTTTTTGTACGACCCTCATGCTTCCTTTTCACTCGGAAGGAGGGGTGGAATGTGCCAGGCTACCCTCGGTGGGCACGAGCGTTGACCCTTCCGGTGAGCTGTTATCGGGTGAGTCCGAGTGGAGGCCCATGCCCCGTTCGCTAGGGGACGGCTAGCGGTCCGGAGACGCACTCCAAAAGTACCAGAGGGTTTCTCTAGTGGGTGCCGAGGTCGTTCGCTGGGCCTCGGTGGCTCGGTGCCTCCCTACGGTGGGATCCCATTCGGAGACCTCCCTACCAGTCTCGGACACGACTTAGGGCGTCCCAAGCGTTTCGCTTGCTTGGGCCTCAGCCCCGTATAGGCTCGCCCACGGTCGTCCCTGACTCTGTTGTCTTGGGGCGACTGTCGAAACCCCTAGGGGCCCAGCCTTCGAACCCCTAGACCATAATAGGCTCAGAGCCTGATTCTTTCATCTGAAAGGAATACTGCGGGGGGAATATCTTCCCCATCAGCTCAGCAACGGGTGGCGCGCCTTTTGAGGCGGTTTCCTAGGGAGGCGAAACAACGCCTGCTACCGTAGTGGCCGAGCGTGATGTGGTGGATGGGACGTAACTGTTCCCGCAATTAATGAGAAAGAAGTGGGCGCGTGGGCGGTGAAATCGGGTCGTGGTTAACCGCGCCGGATCGACGGGAAACTTCCCCGATTTCATCGCCCGACCATTTTGGCTTCACCCTGTATAAATACTCAAAGAGTCTCGCCCCTCCTCCCCTTACCTTGCCTACGTTAGCTCTGCCTCCCTCGAGCCGTCGCTAGAGCAGCGGGTGCCGGGAAGAAGAAGGGAGAAGGGCGAGCTAGGGAGAAAGCGAGAAAGAGCGAGAGAGAGAGAGAGAGAGAAAACACCATCGCATTCGATTCCTCCACCGCATCCATGGCCGGCGACATCGTTGTCATCGAGGCGGACCCCTGGGATCCATCGGACGTCACCGAGGAGACACTTCAGTCGCTCGTCGACGGCGGACTCCTTCGTCCGGTGACAGACCCCAATAGGCCAGAGTGGATCACTCCGTACGGCGAGCCAGAGCCGAGGCCTCACGATGGCTACGTCGTAAGCTTCGTCTCCTTTCACGAGCGCGGCCTCGGCGTCCCAGTAGATCGATTCATGCGGGTGCTCCACAACTTCAACCCCAACTCCATCGCATAGGCGGCCATCTTTGTTGCCGTCTACGAGGTGGTGCCCGGTGCGTTGGCAAGCAGCCCGGCACTCTCGGGAGGAGGGGGAGCAGACTCGGGGTCAGCAATCGCCCGCTCTAGGGCCGAGATTGACACGCTCGAGGCGCGGGCGTTGGGCAAACATGCCGTCAGCCCGGTGGGCTCGGCGGCGACGGTGGAGCAAGTGGCGGTGGAGGCGACGCAACTGCCCCCGTAGTGGACCGAGGGGGTGCCGAGGTCCGTTGAGGACCAACCGGTGCTGGTGGACACGGAGGCGATGCCTCTGCCGCCACCGCCGCCTTTGTGGATGAGGGTCGCCGTGGCGAAGCGGTTGCTGCCCCGCTCGAAGTAGGTGTATTTTTGGTGGGGTCACAGTGCCTTCCGTTCGTTCTTTTGTCTTGTGCTGACCCTGTGATCGTCTTGTCCTTAGCCGGAAGCGACCTGCGGATGAGCTTCCCTTGGCGTCCCTTAAGGCGCTCAAGGTGAGCCCCGGCTCCTCCTCCCACTGGGTGGTGGAGGCGCAAGCCGCTATACAACGCGGCGTGGCGTCGACGAGGGCTGACTCGAAGGAGCCGACCACCCAAGGAGGGGCTGCCGAGGTGACCCCGACACAGGCGGGGGAGGGAGTGCTTCCGCCCCGCGAGGGCAAGGCTCATGAGTCGGATAGGGCCGGTGTGCCCTTGGTTGCCGAGGCCCCCAGGGCCTCCGAGGCTGAGGCGACGGAGGCCGGGGCGCCCAAGACCGCTGAGACCGCAGCGGCAGGGGTCGGTGTTTCTACGACCATCGAGGCCACGATGGTGGAGGCCGGAGCCCCCGAGATCGTCGAGGCCATGACTGCGGAGGCTGGGGCCCCCATGATCACCGAGGCCGACGTGATGGCGGCGAGGCCGTCTGCCCAGGAGGCGGAGATGAAGGCGGCAGAGGCCTTGGTGGCGCCCTTGGTTCAGGGCCCGCCGTTGTTACGAGGGAGCGCCCGGGAGGCGGAGGTCTATCCAATCTCCTCTGACGATACTTCCCGGGCGCGGGGGGTGGTCGACGCCGAGGAGACCGGCGTTGTGGAATAGCCGGCTCCGACCTTGGGCGAGGGAAGCTCGGCCCTCGTGCGGGTGCGACCCGAGCCTCGCGGGTGGGATCACCCGCGTGTACTGTGGTGGAGCCGGGATGACCCTGAGGGGGAGCCCCTGTTCGCCCTCGAGGACACAGCCGAGGGTGGGCGCTAGGACACCTTCGAGCAATACCGCCAGCTGGCGGAGCGGTCGCTTCGGACGGCGCTGTCCGTGGTGGCCGACTAACTGCCCGGAGTCGCCTAGGTTTGCGTTTTCTTTTCTCGTGCGATGTTGTCTTTTTCTGAGTTTTGTTGCAATCAATGACCCCTGTTCTGCTTCCCTAGGAGCTTGAGACCCAGTCCCTTGGGAAGTCAGTTTTTCTCCGGTAGGAGAGGGACGTCTAGGACCAGCTCCAGCGCCAAAAGGGCCTGCTTACGGGAGCCAACGAGCTTCTGGCGGCGCGGAGCGTGGAGGTGGAGGACCTTTGGCTTTGTTGTGCCGACGTGAGGGTCGAGGTGGTCACGGCCCAGGGGCAGGTCGCCCCTTTGACGGCGCGGGTCAAGGAGTTGGAGGAGGAGCTTACCCGCGTCGCCGGTGATCGGGATGCCTTCAGGTCCCGGGCTGAAGAAGCGACGGCCTCAGGCAAGGCCGTCGCTGGGCAGTTGGGGGTGGAGGAGAGTGCGCACCAGCTGACGAAAGGCGCCTTGGACGAGGCCCTTACGGTGGTTGAGGCCTCCCCGACCGAGGCTGTGGTCTAGAGGGGAAAGGCCGAGGGTGAGTACTGTCCCCCTCGTTTTCCTTGTTTTTCTTGTGTTCGCCTCCTAACTCCCTGATGTGATGCAGAGCTAGGGAGAGAGGTCTCTAGGGCTGCCGAGGCTTCTTGGATCGAGGCCCAGCGCCTGAAGGAAAAGGCCGAGGCCTCCGTAGCCGAGGCCCAACGCTAGGGAGAGAAGGCCGAGGCCTCTCGGGTCGAGGCCCGTCGATGGGAGCAGAAGGTGAGGGGTGAGTTCCGCAGGCTTTCGTCCCTTTTTTGGCTCACTTTTTCTTCGCACTCAATCTCACTCTGTTTCCTTAGGCGCAGAGTTGGAGGCGGAGGTCACCCGGGCGGCCGAGGCTTCCAGCGCGGTGCAAACAGTGCTCGAGATCGAGATCGAGGAGCACGAGGCGTTGAAACATGCCGCCCTTTCCACCTGCGAGGCCTTGGAGGTCGAAGGGGTTCAGTCAGGCAGCTCCCTTGGGAGCCGTTTGATTGCGCTGAGCAGCTAGATGCGCGAGCGGCTCCAAGTAGCGCTGCACATAGGTGTCAAGCGCACGTTGGCTGTCATCTCCTCTCACTACATTGGCGTTGATCTCCCGGCCATCAGTGATGGCTATGTCCTGCCTAATGATGACGAGGAGGCCGACGCGGCAGTCACGAAGCTGATGGAGGCGGCAGAAGGCCCTGGCACAGAGCTGGCGATGCTGTTTGAAGAGGAGGTGGTCCCTCCCCTGCTGTCTGCAGATGCCAGAGGCCCTGAGCTTTGACCTGGGCCCAAGGGGCCATGTAAAAATAGAGTAGGAATTATCTTTGTATCGTAACGCTTGTGGCCGTCGAGGCCTTTCTTTTTGAAGTACTCGTGTTTCTTTAATCGTTTGTCTTGTATTTCTGAGCCTCTGCCCTCTTGTTGTCTCCGATCTGATTTCTTTGTAAAAACCTCTTTGGAGCCTAAGCCGTCCCCTGGGCGAAAGGTGGTGAGGGAGCACCGTAGCCCGGAGGCTTAGGCTGTCTCGCGACTCAACCGGCCTTCTGGCCCTGAGACGGGCTTTTGGTCCTTGGGTTTTTCGCAACCGATTCATCAGAGCGTGCTAGAGGGTTTGGCGTAGGAATTTTTTTTTAAAAAATGACTGAAGAATGGTGCGTGAGACTTAGGGGGAGTCCCCCATCTAGCCCTCGAGGGAGGCTTGGTTCTGCAGAGGCAGAGCTGAGTCTCCCTTACTGTGTTATCGTATTGTCGAGACCCACGATGGGCTCGGGGGGGGGGGGGGTTCTCGAAAAAATTAGGCCAACTAAAGAACGCTTCTTAATTGTATTCCGAGAAACGATATATTCAATGCTTAGAAATTTAAGGATAAAAGCGACGTAGTTGTTCTATGTTCCAAGCGTTGGTGAAGATTTTGCCCTTCTCGTTGGCTAGCTTGTAGGTCCCGGGCTTCAGCACTTGGGCGATGATGTACGGTCCTTCCCATGGCGGGGTCAGCTTGTGGCGGCCCTTGTTGCTCTGTGCTAGCCTCAACACCAGGTCGCCTACCTTCAAGTCTCGGCCTCGGACATGTCAGGCCTGATAGCGCCATAGGGTCTGCTGGTATTTAGTCGAGTGTAGTAGCGCAACGTCTCGGGCTTCCTCCAGTTGGTCGAGGGCGTCCTCTCGGGTGGTGCGGTTACTTTGTTTGTTATAGGCTTGTAGCCTTGGGGAACCATATTTCAAGTCAGTGGGGAGGATGGCCTCGGCCCCATAGACCAGGAAGAAAGGTGTGAACCCCGTGGCTCGGCTTGGAGTGTTCCTCAGGCTCCAGATGACCGATGGGAGTTCGGCGAGCCATTTCTTGCCAAACTTCTTCAACTGGTTATAAATTCTTGGCTTGAGGCCTTGTAGGATCATGCCGTTGGCACGTTCTACTTGGCCGTTGATCCTTGGGTGTCCTACGGCCGACCAGGCCACACGTATGTGGTGGTCGTCGCAAAACGTCAAGAACTTTTTGCCGGTGAACTGTGCCCCGTTGTCGGTGATGATGGTGTTAGGAACCCCAAACCTGTGGATAATGTCAGTGAAGAACAGCATTGCTTGCTCGGATTTGATTCGATTGATTGGACGAGCCTCGATCCACTTGGAAAATTTATCGATTGCTACCAAGAGGTGGGTGTAGCCCCCAGGCGCCTTCTGTAGAGGCCCGACCATGTCAAGCCCCCATATAGCAAATGGCCAAGTGATGGGGATGGTTTGGAGGGCCAGGGCCGGGAGATGTGTTTGTCGAGCATAGTACTGACATCCTTCGTAGGAGCGTACTAGTTTGGTGGCATCGGCGACCGTCGTCGGCCAGTAAAACCCTTTGCGAAAAGCGTTTCCTACGAGCATCCGAGGCGCCACATGGTGCCCGCAGGCCCCTGCATGCAAGTCCCAAAGCAGGGCTCGGCCTGCCTCGGCGGTGATGCATCGTTGGAGGACACTAGAGGGACTTCACCTGTACAACTCATCATTGCAGAGGACGTAAGTTTTGGCTCGGCGCACAAGCCGTCGGGCTTCTGTCCTATCACTAGGAAGCTCCCCTCGATCAAGCCAATCGAGGAATGGGATTCGCCAATCCACGTTCTAGCCGGTCTGCGGAGGCTCGGTGTTGACTTCCATGACCTCGGGCTCGGTCGAGGGGGTCTCAGCAGTAGAGGGGGCGTCGAGCCCCGCCGTGGATTCCATAGGTGGGCCCTCCTCTGTTACCAAGGTGTAGTCAATGGAAGGTTTATGGAGGTCCCTGGCAAAGACGTTCGGGGGGACCGGGGCCCATGCCGAGGCCATCTTTGCCAGTTCGTCGGTGGCCTCGTTGTACTTCCGCGCGACGTGGTTTAGTTCGAGACCATCGAACTGGTCTTCTAGGCGACATACCAACTTGCAGTAAGCCTCCATTTTGGGGTCGAGGCAATTTGACTCCTTCATGACTTGATCGACGACAAGCTGTGAGTCGCCCCGGACATCGAGACGTCGTGCCCCAAGTTCGATGGTGACTTGCAAGCCGTTGATGAGGGCCTCGTACTCGGCCACGTTGTTGGAGGCGGTGAAGTGGAGCCACACCATGTAGCGCATGTGTACTCTGAGGGGCGAGATGAAGAGCAGACCCGCGCCTGCCCTAGTCTTCATCAGGGATCCGTCGAAGTACATGGTCCAGCACTCTATCTGAATTTGAGCATGTGGTAATTGGGTGTCGGTCCACTCAGCCACGAAATCGGCCAAGACCTGAGACTTGATCGCTTTCCGAGGCACAAAAGTCAAGGTTTCCCCCATAAGCTCGATGGCCCACTTGGCTATCCTTCTTGAGGCCTCCCGATTATGAACTATCTCTCCCAAGGGGAAAGACGATACCACAGTCACTAGGTGAGACTCGAAGTAGTGATGCAGTTTGCGCCGGGCCAGGACTACGGCATAGACTAGCTTCTAGATGTGGGGGTAGCGTGTTTTGGTCTTAGAGAGCACCTCGCTGATGAAGTAAACAGGTCGTTGGGTGGGTAGAGCATGCCCCTCTTCCTGCCTCTCTACTACTACGGCAGCGCTGACCACTTGGATCGTTGCGGCGACGTAGAGTAAGAGGGCCTCGTCCCTAGCTGGGGGTACCAGGATAGGAGGATTTGTGAGCAGCGCTTTGAGTCTATCGAGGGCTTCTTCGGCCTTGGGGGTCCAAGAGAAACGCTTGGATTTTCTTAGGAGTCGGTACAAAGGCAAGCCTTTTTCGTCGAGGCGCGAGATGAAGCGGCTTAGGGCCGCAAGACATCCCATGACCCTCTGTACTCCCTTGAGGTCTCTGATTGGTCCCATGCTGGTTATGGCCGAGACCTTCTCTAGGTTGGCTTCGATGTCGCGTTCCGAGACTATGAATCCCAAGAGCATGCCTCGGGGGACCCCGAACACACTTCTCGGGATTGAGCTTGATGCCCTTCTCTCTAAGGCATTTGAAGGCTACCCTTAAGTCGTCGATGAGATCCCCGGCCTTTCTAGTCTTGACCACGATGTTGTCCACATAGGCCTCGATGATCCGCCCAATGTGGTCGCCAAAGTCCTAGGTCATGCACCGCTGGTATGTGGCCCCTGCATTTCTAAGGCTGAAAGGCATAGTCATGTAGCAGTACATGCCGAATGGGGTAGCCCTAGATAACGAGCCGGCTCGGCTCGTTTGGGCTCGGCTCATTCTGGCTCGTTAAGATAACGAGCTAGCTTGGCTCGGCTCATTATCCTAACGAGCCAGAAAGCTAGCTCGGCTCAGCTCGTTAAAAGCTCGAGCTGGCTCGTTAAGCTCGCGAGCCAGGTATAAAAAATACACAAAATATAATATTTGCATTTATCTAAAGTTTGAGAATAATAATAATATAAAAGAAATGCATCTAGACCAGTTACCAGTCAATTTATGGGGTCTAGACCAGTTACCAGTCAATTATAAAGTGCAAGACATGAAGTAATACAAAAACTAATACAAGTTTTGATACTTTTTTTCCTAAAAGCTTGGCTCGTTTAGCTCACGAGCGGCTCGCGAGCTGGCTCGAGTTGGCTCGTTATAGCTAATGAGCTAAAATCTTGGCTCGGCTCGGCTCGTTATCATAACGAGTCGAGCCGAGCCGAGTCGAGCCAGCCACGAGCCGAGCGAGCTAACGAGCTTCGAGTTTTTCGTCCAGCCTTAGAATGGGGTGATGAAAGAAGTCGCAAGCTGGTCGGACTCTTTCATCTTGATTTGATGGTAACCAGAATACGCATCAAGGAAAGATAGGGTCTCGCACCCTGCAGTGGAGTCAACGATCTGATCGATTCAGGGTAATGGGAAGGGGACTTTTGGACAGGCTTTGTTCAAACCGGTGTAGTCTACACACATCCTCCATTTCCCATTTTTCTTCTTAACTAACACAAGGTTAGCCAACCACTCTGGGTGGGACACTTCCTTGATGAACCCAGCCGCCAAGAGTTTTTGCACCTCCTCACCGATGGCCCTACGCTTTTCCTCGTTGAAGCGGCGCAGGCGTTGCCTCACCAGTCTAGAGCCGACCCAGATGTCCAAGGCATGCTCGGCGACCTCCCTCGGTATGCCCGGCATGTCCGAGGGACTCCATGCGAATATGTCAGCTTTTGCACGGAGGAAGTCGACGAGCACGACTTCCTATTTGATGTCGAGGGTGGCGCTGATCCTCAGCGCCCGGTCGTCGGGGCAGGCGGGGTCGACTGGGATGAGCTTGATGGCCTCTACGGGCTCGAACGCCCCTACGCAACGCTTGGAGTTAGGGGCCTCGCCACTGAGTTGGTCGAGGTGGGCGATAAGGGTCTCGGTCTCCGCAAGAGCCTCGGCGTACTCGATGCACTCGATGTCGCAGTCGTATGCATGTTCGTACGTGGACTCAATCATGATGATACCGCTGGGGCCTGGCATCTCGAGCTTGAGGTAGGTATAGATGGGGACTACCATGAACTTGGCGTAGCACGGCTGCCCTAGGATGGCGTGGTAGGTTCCCCCGAAACCGACTACCTCAAAGGTAAGGACTTCCTTGCGGTAGTTGGAGGGGGTGCCGAAGCAGACGGGAAGGTCGATGCGCCTAAGGGGTCGCGTGCGTTTCCCTAGCACGATGCTGTGGAAGGGTGCGGCGTCGCCTCGGAGCCTGGATCGGTCGATCTCCAAGAGCTCCAGGGTGTTGACGTATAGGGTATTGAGGCCGCTCCCTCCATCCATCAACGCCTTGGAGAGTCAGGTGTTGCTGATGATCGGGTCGACAACTAGTGGGTACTGCCCGGGATTCAGAACATGGTCAGGGTGGTCATCTCGATCAAAGGTGATCGCCTCCCAAGACCAGTCGAGGTATCGGGGAGTGGCCACCTTGACCGAGAAGACTTCTCGGTGTTCCCTCTTTCGCTGCCGTGCCGTAAGGCACGCTGAGGGTCCGCCGAAGATCATGAAGGCATTGTGTACCTCGGGGAACCTATCGTCCTTGTCATCGTCCCGGTCGCCGGCGCCCTTCTGCTTGGCGTTGTCGTCGGGGAGCCCGAGCCTAGTGTAGTAACGCCGTAGCATGGAGCAATCCTCGAGGGCATGCTTGACCGGGCCTTGGTGGTAAGGGCAGGGTTTCTTAAGCATGTCGTCGAAAGGCCTAGGGCCCTTAAGGCCTCGGGGATTCTTACGTTCTGCGGCCGCGACCAGATCGGCCTCCAGGACCTCCTGCTTCCCTAGGCGGCCCTTTTTCTTTCTCTTGGGGAGGTGGGAGGCTGAGGCCTCGGGGGCCTCGTCCCTCCACTTCCCCTTGGCGTCACTGTCGGGGAAGATGGCTCCAATAGCTTCTTCGCCCGAGGCAAAGTTGGTTGCGATGTCAAGGAGCGCGGCACGTTCTGACCTAACTCTCGGACCAAGTCCCGGCAGGTGGTGCCGAAGAGGAAAGCCTGGATGATCTCTGAGTCGCCAACACTGGGCAACTCGGTGCACTATTTGGAGAAGCGCTGGATGAAGTATCAGAGAGACTCGTCCGTTTTCTGGCGACGGCTCTTAAGATCCTAGGAGTTCCTAGGGCGCACGTATGTGCCCTGGAAGTTCCCGACGAAGATCCTAACCAAGTCACGCCAGTCGTGGATTTGTGAGGAAGGTGCTCGAGCCAGGCTCGCGTCGAGTCTGACAAGAGCAAGGGAAGGTTGCGGATGATGAGTAGGTCATCGTCCGTGCCACCTAGCTGGTAGGCCAGGCGGTAATCGGCAAGCCAGAGTTCGGGGTTGGTCTCGCCGCTATACTTCGCAAGATTGGCTGGTTGCCGAAACCGGGCTGGGAAATGAGCGGCGCGGATGGCTCTGCTGAAGACCCAAGGGCCTGGCAGTTCAGGAGAAGGACTACGGTCCTCCTCGCTGTCATAACGGCCACCTCGGTGTGGGTGGTAGCCCCAGGCGGGCCCCTCGTTGTCGTGGCGTCGTCGCCTACTAACCACCTCATGGTCTCCCTGCGCCTCGCGTCGATTACCGAGGCGATCAAGCAGTAGGGGGACCCTGTGGGCTATTGGTGCTCGAGCAGGCTCGGGACGAACCGAGGCTTCCCTATCCTACCGAGGCGGTGCTGTGGACAGGTTCGAGGTGCCCCCGTGCCGTTGGGAGGCGGAACTCTCGGCCTGCTGCACCATGACAGTCTCTAGGAGCTCTCGGAGCTCGCCTCAGACCCGCCGCCCCTCCGTGGTAGAAGGCTCGGGCATCGCGTGGACCAGCATTGCCGTAGCCGCGATGTTCTAGCTAGCGCGATTGAAGACTGGGGGTTGCTCGCTCCCTTCGTCGTCGTGGATGCGGTGATGCACATAGCGGGCCCTCCATCGGGCTCCTCCGCCATCGCCGTGACCTCGCTGTTCCTGTTCGAGGGAGTCTCAAAGCTGCTGTAGAAGGAGTCGGTCTTGTTCGACCTTGGCCTGGAGCTCACGGAGCTGTTCCAGGTTCGAGCGTTGAGGTCGCGCAAGGGCGAGGTTCTCGTTCCGTGCTGCCGGCAGGACAATGCGCGGAGGTGTGGCGGCGCCTACGCCTAGGCGAAGCGGGGAACGGCTACCCGCCCCCTCGTCCTCCTCGCCTGCCCTCGGCATCCCGAGCCCGACGTGGAAACACTCGCGAGTGGGGTCATAGGTGCCCTCGTCGTCGGAGTCGGAGTAGCCGAAGGAGTAGTCGCTTGCGGCCAAGAAGCGGCGCATGGCTCTAGAGTCATAGAGTCCGGAGAAGTCCGCTCTGACCCACGCCTCGTCCTCCTTCGGGGAATCGATGTGGGTGTGAGTCGACTCGGTGGTGTCGAAGTCGAGGGCAAAGCATTGGCCGTGTATCGAGGGATCCACGTGAGCGGAAGCGTAGGCGTGAGCGTAGGAGGCGGCAGCATTTCTCAACCCGAAGGGGTATGGGGATGGCGCCGTTACCGGGCTCTACTCCGTCGGAGTTGGCTCCTTCGGGAGTGGTGGAGCGGAGCTTGATGACGGGTCATCGCCGCACGCCACCGGCATTTTTCCCTTGTCCAGGCTCCGGCTAGACAGGTCCCCAACCAGGGACCTTGCGCCAACAGCTGGTCGTAGGATTCTGGTGGAGAGCGGCGTGTCGCCCTGGATTCATGTGGCATCAGGGTGACCCTGCTCGCGTCGTGCCTAGCGAGCGCGGCGAGAGCGGCCGCCCGGGCGCCATCTGCGCCTGGGCTGCCGGTGCGTGACTTCATCGTCGGTCGGTGGGGCTCGGGGTGTGAGGAGTACCATGTCGTACTCATGCCCTAGAGACATGAACTCTAGGCTCTCAAACCAAACCACCGTGCCGAGACGCAATGGTCGTACGGGGTCTGCCATCTGGAACTTGTCGGGATGACGAAACTGACATGTAGAGGCCCCTACCTGGCGTGCCAACTGTCGGTGTTTTGGACCGAGGGGTCCTCAACCAACTAGTGAATTTGTTCTGCGTGTTCCCGATTCTGGATGGTGATGCAAAGAGACACAAGGTTTATACTGGTTCGGGCAATTCGTGCCCTACGTCCAGTCTGGGAGATTGATCTTGTTTTCCTTGCACCGAAGTGCTTGTAGTAGGGGGTTACAAGCTAGGCGAGAGAGGGAGCTAGTCCCAGGTCTCGACGGGGGGTGACGTTGGCTGCTTGAGACGTTGCTCTCAAGCGGCCAGGAAGTGCGCGTGTTGCAGAGTGTTTCTCCTCCTGAGAACCCGTCCTCTAAAAATGGCCCAAGTCCTTTCCTTTTATAGTTTGAAGGGGGGACAAGGGCGGTACATGTGCTAACTATACGGCGTCATGCAAACAGAGGCGGCGTGTCCGAGCCCTGTAGCCTGTTCCTGTGGTGGCGTAGTCGTCGGAGTGGTCCGTCCTTGGAGCACCGGGGCGGCGTGCCGGTCACATCCGATCCTGTGCGTCATGGGAGCTCTAGGGCTGCCTCAGAGCGGGTGCGGTGGTCAGCGTGCGGGTCGCTGTGGATTGACTATGCGCGAGGCCGAGGCTCGGTCGGTGCCGAGGCCGCACCGCGGTGGGGGGTCTCGGCAGACATGAATCCCGAGATAGCCGAGACCCTGGTGCAGAGTGCCGAGGCCCGGAGAGAGCGATTAGTCTGGTGTGCTGGTTCGGAGGCGATGATGACCCGGGTCAGGCTGCCCATGCCGTGTTGTTTTTGAGGCGGGGATCGCGGGGCATAGTGTAGTACGGGAGCTGATCGTGGGCACAGCGTCAGAATATAGTGGCCGGTAATCCTCACCATGCCCTGTCTTAGCCGGTATGGCGCTGATGCGACCTCATGTCCCGTCGGCCATTCCACGATGTCGAGCCGTCGTCCGGCTGAGATTGCGGGAGTGGTTGACGCATTAATGGGACATGACGTGCTGTCGGGAAGATCGGTCGAGGCGGGGGCAACGGGCTATGGACTAGCCGGCCTCGAGCGATACGGAGAATAAGGCCTTGCGCGAGACGGAGATTGGGCTCCTTGCCGAGGCCTTCCGTGAGAGGCCTCGCGCGAGGCGGAAATTGTGTTAGGATGCCGAGACCTCCCATGAGAGGCCTGAGGCGATGCGGAGAGCCGGGTGGGCTCGGACGGGGCTGGTGATGAGCCCATGGCTTACCTTCTAACTTTGTCGTTGATGGGATTTAAGTGCCCCTCGTGGTGTACGCTCGGGGTACCCCGTTTTATGGTACCCGACACTATTAGAAGCACGTATGTATTTATAATCAGAGTATATGCATATACTTTTCTTCACAATAGAGTATGCTTACGTACTAGTGAGTATATACGTATACCTACCAAAGGAGTATGAGCGCACAAGTGTAATGATAGTATGAGTACAAACATTTTTTATGAGGAGTATGAGTACATAATTATTTTTATGGAGTATGAATACGTACATGCTTTTATGGAGCATGAATACATACATGCTTACTGTATCTAATCTGAAAAAAGAATCCAAATATACTCTTCTCGTCTAAAAAGTATCAGATGATACTCTCATCTAAAAAAATCATGGAATTGCAGATGCCATTGCTTCTGTCTCACGCTCGATCTGCTATTGAACTGGTGGGTAAAAGTTCACAGCTTCGGATGGAGTATTTACCAAAGAAAGTATCCAATTGTCGGTGTTTCGGACCGGGGGTCCTCGACCAACTAGTGAATTTGTTCTGCGTGCTCCCGATTTTGGATGGTGATGCAAAGAGACACAAGGTTTATACTGGTTCGGGCAATCGGCGCCCTACGTCCAGTCTGAGGGATAGAACTTGTATTCCTTGCACCAAAGTGCTCATAGTAGGGGGTTACAAGCTAAGGGAGAGAGGGAACTAGTCCCAGGTCTTGGCAGGGTGTGAGTGGGCCGTCTGAGACGTTGCTCTCAAGCGGCTGGAATGTGTGCGTGTGTATGTGTTATCCGGTCTTTTTTTTCCTCTAAGTGGCCCAAGTCCTCTCCTTTTATAGTTGAAGGGAGGACGAGGGCAGTACATGTATCACTATGCGACGTCGTGCCAATAGGAGTGGCACGTCCAAACCCTGTGGCCCGTTCTGGTGGCGGCGTGGTCGTAGGAGCGATCCGTCCTTGGAGTACTGGAGCGGCGTGGTTGCCCATCAGGTCCTGTGCGTCGTGGGAGCCCCGGGAATGTCTCGGAGCGGATGTGGCGGCGAACATGCAAGCCCCGGTGGACAGATTGTGCACGAGGCTGAGGCCTGGTCGGTGCCGAGGCTTGTACTGCGGTGGGGGGGTCTCGGTAGGCACGAACCCCGAGATTGCCGAGGCCCCGGTGTACAGTGCCGAGGCCTTGGGCGGGCGGCGGGTCGTGGACACAGTCCTGGGACACAGTGGCCGGTAACCCCCATCATACCCTGTCCCAGGCGCTGATCGTGGACATAGTGCTGGTACATAGTTGCCGGTAACCCCCGCCGTGCCCTATCCCAGCCGTCATACCCTGTCCCAGGCGCTGATCGTGGACACAGTGCTATGACACAGTGGCCGATAACCCCCGCCGTGCCTTGTCCCAGCCGGTACGGCGCTGATGCGACTTTGGGTCGCGTCGGCCATTCTGTGACGTTCAGCCGCTGTCCGGCTGAGATTGCGGGAGTGGTTGAAAGTATTAATGAGACATGACGCGCTGTCGGGAGGGTCGGCCGAGGCGGGGGGCGATGGACCGCGGATGAGCCGGCCTCGAGCGACATGAAGAATGAGGCCTCGCGCAAGACGGAGAATGCGCTTCCTGCCGAGGCCTTCCTTGGAGAGCCTCGGGCGGGGCGGAGACGGCGTTCCCTACCGAGGCCTTCCCTGGGGAGGCTCGTGCGAAGCGAAGTTGGCGTCAGGATGCCGAGACCTCCTACTCGAGGCTCGAGGCTCGAGGCGAGGAGGGGGAGGACCCGGTGGGCTTGGTCGTGGCGGGTGAGGGGCCCACGACTTACCTTCTAGCTTTTTCTTTTTTTTGATGGGACTTTAGCAACCCATTTTGATGTTTTGCTTGGGGTACCCCATTCTAAGGTACCCGACAGTAGCCCCCGAGCCTCAGGGGGAGTGCGTGCACTCCCCCTGAGGGTTTGCCGAGGCTTGGTTCATACCTGCCCCATAAGAATTGGGGTTTATTTTTTTTTAGGTTCTGGTGGGTGCGCGCGAGCGCACCCGCCGGGTGTAGCCCCCGAGCCCCTGGGAGAGTGGAGTTACTCCTCCAGGGGCTTTCTTCATTTCCGTGTCTGAACGAGTAGTTCTTATTGCATTTGCCAAGCCCCCAAGCGCAAGTTCGGGTTGCGGGGGTCTCGGCGAGGCTACAGAAGAAAAGCCCTCTAGCCTCCGCGCGGGGCGAGAGGTTCGTCAGGGGCCCCTGACTTTGGGTATGACCCTCACGCTTCCTTTCGCTCGGGAGGAGGGGTGGAATGTGCCAGGCTACCCTCGATGGGCACGAGCGTGGACACTTTCGGTGAGCTGTTAGTGGGTAGTCCGAGTGGAGGCCCAAGCCCCGTTCACTGGGGGATGGCTAGTGGTCCAGAGACACACTCCAAGAGTACCAGGGGGTTTCTCTAGTGGGTGCCGAGGCCATTCGCGGGCCTCGGTGGCTCGGTGCCTCCCTACGGTGGGATCCCATTCGGATACTTCCCCGCCGGTCTCGGACACGACTTAGGACGCCCCGAGCGACCATTCGCTCAGGCCTGGGCCATTTGTAGGCTCGTCCCGATGTCGTCCCTGACTCTGTTGCCCTGGGGCGGCTGTCGAAGCCTTTTGGAGGCCCAACCTTCGAACCCCTGGACCGTAACGGGCTCGGCGCCCTTTTATCGTGTTTGTAGCGAAACCTCTAGCGCGGTTTTGGGCTGTTTGTCTTTGTCTTGGGTGTTCTGGCCCTTCCATCTAATCTTCACATGTCCTTTTTGTTCGGACGGAGGGTTAGTTTGCCGAGCCCATTCTGGTCTCGGCGAGGTTGCAGGAAGAGCCCCTAGCCTCTACGTGAGAGGGCCGTCGGGAATTCTCCTGACTTTTTATACGCCCCTCGCGCGTGAGGGTTTGTTTGCCGAGGCCCCTTTGTGTGCGAGCCCGGAACGTGGGGTCTCGGCATATTTGCAGGAGGAGCCCCCTAGCCTCTGCATAGGGCGAGAAGGTCGTCAGGGGTTCCCTTGACTTTTTATGCGACCCTCGCGCTTCCTTTTCGCTCAGAAGGAGGGGTGGAATGTGCCTCGCTACCCTCGATGGGCACGAGCGGTGGCACTTCCGGTGAGCTGTTATCGGGTAGTCCGAGTGGAGGTCCAAACCCTGTTCGTTAGGGGACGGCTAGCGGTCTAGAGACACACTCCAAGAGTACCAGAGGATTTCTCTAGTGGGTGCCGAGGCCGTTCGTTGGGCCTCGGTGGCTCGGTGCCTCCCTACAGTGGGATCCCATTTGGATACTTTCCTGCTGGTCTCGGACACGACTTTGGGCGTCCCAAGCGTTTCGCTCGCTTGGGTCTCGGCCCCGTACAGGCTCGCTCGCAGTCGCCCCTAACTCTGTTATCCTGGGGCGGCTGTTGAAACCCTTTGGGGTCCAGCCTTCGAACCCCTAGATCGTAATAGGCTTAGAGCCCGGTTCCTTCCTATGAAAGGAACAGGCCGCGGGAAATATCTTCCCTATCGGCTCGGCCGCGGGTGGCGCGTCTTTTGAGGCGGTTTCATGGGGAGGCGAAACGATGCTTGCTGCCGTAGTGGCCGAGCATGACACGATGGACAGGACATAACTGTCCTCGCATTTAATGCGGGAGACGTGGGCGCGTGGGCCGCCAAAATCGGCTCATGGTTAACCGCGCCGGACGGGGAAGACCTCCCCGATTTCATCGCTCGTTCGTTTCGCCTCCTCCCTGCATAAATACCCGAAGAGTCTTGCCCCTCCTTGTCTTACCTTGCTTGCCACCTCCGTCGAGCCGTCGCCAGAGCAGCGGGTGCCAGGAAGAAGAGGAGAGAAGAGCGAGCCTAGGGAGAAAGCGAGAAAAAAGAAAGAGCGTGGAGGGAGAGAGAAAAACTCACCGCCGTGCCCGATTCCTCCGTCGCACTCATGGCCGGCAACGTTGTCGTTGTCGAGGCGGACCCTTGGGATCCGTCGGACGTCACCGAGGAGATGCTCCAGTCGCTTGTCGACGGTGGACTCCTCCGCCCGGTGACCGACCCTAGTAGGCCGGAGTGGATTGCTCCGTACGGCGAGCTGGAGCCGAGGCCTCGCGACGGCTACATCGTGAGCTTCGTCTCCTTCCACGAGTGCAGCCTCGGCATTCCGGTGGACTGATTCATGCGGGCGCTCCTGCACTACTACGGCGTGGAGCTCCACAATTTTAATCCCAACTCCATCGCTCAGGCGGCTATATTCGTTGCCGTCTGCGAGGGGTATTTGGGGATCGCTCCCCATTGGGATTTGTGGCTCCACCTATTCCGAGCGGGGCATACTACCAAGCCGATGGGCACGTTGGGCAAGAGGAAGGCATCGAGGGCCGGAGGCTGCACTCTCCAAGTGCGTCAGGACCGCCTGCACCTCTACATCCTGGCCCAACTCGCGTCCTCCAACCGCCGATGGTACACGAGTTGGTTCTACCTCCACAACGACGACAGAGGGCTTCCCCCTTATACTGGGTAGATTGTGGGCAGTTGCCCAGAGAAATGGAAGTGGGGTGTCCCGAAGGTCGACCAGCCCAAGCTGGAGCCGCTCCTGGAGGGGCTGGCGAGGCTACGGGGCCATGGCCTCACCGTTGCTGTGGTCGTGGCCGCCTTCCACCGCCGGAGGGTGCTGTCGCTGATGGCTCGGCGGCAGCGACTGTTCGAGATGAGGCCGGGTGAGCCCGTCGAAGGCACCCGGATGTCTTCCTCCGCCCTCTCCGACGAGGAAATTCATCATCGGGTGGGGGAGACGGTAGACACGAAGTTGAGGGGCGGCAACCTCACCCCCTTCGTGATGCGACTGTTGTGAGGGTTCCTTTCGCTGGTAAGTCGAGTGTCGCTGTAGCCTCTGAACCTCCTCAATCTCCCTTTATCCCTTGTTTCCTTATGAGCGTTTGTCGTTTCTTCAGGGGATGAGGGACGTGCGCTCCTCCCCGCCGCCCATTCCCAAGGACGCGGGGCAGCGAGCGATCAACCGCGCTCATGCCAACGCACAGAAGAAGCGGAAGGATGCTAAGGCGGCGAAGCGCACGAAGCACATCCTTGCGCGCGAGGCGCTGGATAAGCGCCGCCGTCAGCAACGGAAGGATGGTCTCCCGTTGGAGGAATCCCCGTCGACGTCGTTGTCGACGGAGGCCTCGGATGGGAACGACAAGGGCGAGGTAGGGCGAGGCCCCCTAGACCACCTTCCTGACATCGTGGAGGTGGCGCCCGGGGCGTCGGCAAGCAGCCCGGCACCCCCGGGAAGGGGAGGAGAAGCGGACCCGGGGCCGGCGGTGCCCCCGTCTGGGGCTGAGGCCGACACGCCCAAGGCACGGGCGTTAGGCAAACGCGCCGTCAGCCTGGTAAGCTCGGCGGTCGCGGCGGAGCCGGTGGCGGTGGAGGCGACACCACCGGCCCCACAGAGGACTGAAGGGGCGTCGGGGTCCGCTGAGGACCGACCGGCGCCGGTGGATACGGATGCGACGCCACCGCCGCCGCCTCCGCCGTCGTGGATGAGGTTTGCTGTGGCGAAGCTGGGGCTGCCCCGTTCAAAGTAATTGTATTTTTGGCTAGGTTATGGTGTCTTCCGTTCACTTTTTTGGTCTCGCGCTGACCCTGTAGGTTAATTTTCTTTAGTCGGAAACGGCCTGCGGATGACCTCCCCTTGGTGCCCCTTAAGGCGCTTAAGGCGAGCCCCAGCTCCTCTGCCCACTGGGTGGTGGAGGCGCAAGCCGCCATCCAACACGGCGCGGCGTCGGCGAGGGTCGACCCAAAGGAACCGGTCGCCTAAGGAGGGGTTGCCGAGGTGGCCCCTACATGGTCGGATGGGGCCATCGTACCCTTTGTTGCTGAGGCTCCCGAGGCCTCTAGGGTTGAGGCGAAGGAGGCCCCTACGCCCATGACCGCCGAGACCGCAGTGTCCGCGATCGGCGTTTCTGCATCTACCGAGGCCATAATGACGGAGGTCGGGTGCCGAAGCAGACAGGAAGGTTGATACGCCTGAGGGGTCGCATGCGCTTCCCTGGCACGATGCCGTGGAAGGGTGCGACGTTGCCTCGGAGCCTCGACCGATCGATCTCCAAGAGCTCTAGGGTGTTGGCGTAAAGGATGTTGAGGCCGCTGCCTCCGTCCATCAACACCTTGGAGAGTCGGGTGTTGCCGATGATCGGGTCGACGACCAGTGGGTACTGCCTGGGGTTTGGAATACGGTCGGGGTGGTCATCTCAATCGAAGGTGATCGCCTCTCGAGACCAATCGAGGTACTGGGGGGTGGCCACCTTGACCGAGAAGACCTCTTGGCGTTCCCTCTTGCGCTGCCGCACCGTAAGGCATGCCAAGGGCCCACCAAAGATCATGAAAGCGTTGCGTACCTCGGGGGACCCGTCGTCCTTGTCTTCGTCCTGACCGCCGGCGCCCTTCTGCTTGGTGTCGTCGTCGGGGAGCCCGAGCCTGGCGTAGTAGCGCCGCAGCATGGTGCAATCCTCGAGAGCGTGCCTGACCAGGCTCTGGTGGTAAGGGCAGGGTTTCTTGAGCATGTCGTCGAAGGGCCTAGGGCCTTTAGAGCCTTGGGGATTCTTGTGCTCTACGGCCGCGACCAGATCAGCCTCTAGGACCTCCTGCTTCCCCAGGCGCCCCTTTTTCTTTTTCTTAGCGAGGTGGGAGGCCGAGGCCTCGGGGGCCTCTTCCCTCCGCTTACCCTTGGTGTCGGCGTCGGGGAAGATGGCTCCGACAGCCTTTTCACCTGAGGCGAAGCTGGTGGCGATGTCGAGGAGCGCGGCAGCAGAGCGCGGGATGTTGCGACCTAACTCTCAGACCAAGTCCCAACAAGTGGTGCCGGAGAGGAAAGCCTGGACGATCTCTGAGTCACCGACGCTGGGTAGCTCGGTGCACTGTTTGGAGAAGCGCCGGATGAAGTCTCGAAGAGACTCGTCCGGCTTCTGGCGACAGCTCTTAAGATCCCAGGAATTCCCAGGGCGCACGTATGTGCCCTAGAAGTTCCCGACGAAGATCCTAACCAAGTCACGCCAGTCGTGGATTTGCGAGGGGGGGAGATGCTCGAGCCAGGCTCGTGCCAAGTCCGACAAGAGCAAAGGGAGATTGCGGATGATGAGTAGGTCATCGTCCGTGCCACCTAGCTGGCAGGCCAGGCGGTAATCGGCGAGCTAGAGTTCCGGGTTGGTCTCACCGCTGTACTTCATGAGATTGGCCGGCTATCGAAACCGGGTGGGGAAAGGAGCAGCGCGGATGGCCCTGCTGAAGACCCGAGGGCCTGGCGGCTCAGGGGAAGGACTGCGGTCCTCACCACTGTCATAGCGACCGCCTCGGTGTGGGTGGTAGCCCCGAGCGGGCCCCTCATTGTCGTGGCATCGTCGCCTGCTGACCACCTCATGGTCTCCCTGCACCTCACGTCGATTGTCGAGGCAGTCCAGAAGCACGGGGACCCTGTGGGCTATTGGCGCTCGGTCGGGCTCGGGACGAGCCGGGGCTTCCCTGTCCTGCCGAGGCGGTGCTGTGAGAAGGTTTGAGGCGCCCCCATGCCGTCGGGAGGCGGAACTCTCAGCCTGCTGAACCGCAGCGGTCTCTAGGAGATCGCGGAGCTCACCGCGGACCCACCGCCCCTCCGCGGTAGAAGGCTCGGGCATTGCGCGGACCAGCATTGCCACAGCCACGACATTCTGGCTAGCGCGATTGAAGACTAGGGGTTGCTCGCTCCCTTCGTCGTCATGGATGCGGTGATGCACATCATGGGCTCTTCGTCGGGCTCCCCTGCCTTCGCCGTGGCCTCACTTTTCCTGTTCGAGAGAGTCCCGAAGCTGCTGTAGAAGGAGTTGGTCTTGTTCGACCTTGGCCTGGAGCTCACGGAGCTGCTCTAGGTCTGGGCGCTGAGGTCGTGCAAGAGTGATGTTCTCATTTCGTGCAGCCGACAGGACATTGCGTGGGGGTGTGATGGCGCCCGCCCCTGGACAAAGTGGGGAGCGGCTACCTGCCCCCTCATCCTCTTCGCCTGCCCTCGGCATCCCGAGCCCGACGTGGAAACACTCGCGAGTGGGGTCGTAAGTGCCTTCATCATCGGAGTCAGAGCAACCGAAGCAGTAGTCGCTCGCGGCCAAGAACTGTCGCAAAGCCCCAGGGTCGTGGAGCCCAGAGAAATCCACTCCGGGCCATGCCTCGTCCTCATCCGGGGAGTCGGCATGGGTGCTTAGGTCAAGACCGAAGCGCTGGCAGCGCTCTGAGGGATCCTCGTGAGTGGCAGCGTATGCATAGGCATAAGAAGCGGCGGCATTTCTCAACCCAAAGGGGTATGAGGATGGTGTCGTTGCCAGATTCTGCTTCGCCGGGGTCGGTTCTTCAGGGAGTGGTGGAGCGGAGCTTGACGACTGGGCACCATCGCAAGCCACCGGCGATTTCCCTTTGTCCAAGCTCAGGCCAGATAGGTCCCCGGCCAGGGACCCCGTACCAACAGCTGGTCGTAGGATATCGGCGGGGAGTGGCGTGCCGCCCCGGGTTCGCGTAGCGTCGGGGTGGCCCTACTCGCGTCATGCCTGGCGAGCACGGCGAGAGCAGTCGCCCGGGCGCCGCCTGCGCCTGGGCTGCCGGTGTGTAACTTCATCGTCGGACGGCGGGGCTTGAGGAGTGAGGAGTACCATGTCATACTCATACCCTAGAGACATGAACTCTAGGCTCCTGAACCAAACTACGGTGCCGAGACGCAATGGCCGTACCGGGTTTGCCATCCAGAACCTGCTGGGATGACAAAACCGACACGCAGCGCCCCTACCTGGCGCGCCAACCGTCGGTGTTTCGGACCGAGGGGTCCTCGACCGACTAGTGAATTTGTTCTGCGTGCTCCCGATTTTGGATGGTGATGCAAAGAGACACAAGGTTTATACTGGTTCGGGCTATCGGCGCCCTACGTCCAGTCTGAGGGATAGAACTTGTATTCCTTGCACCAAAGTGCTCATAGTAGGGGGTTACAAGCTAAGGGAGAGAGGGAACTAGTCCCAGGTCTCGGTAGGGTGTGAGTGGGCCGTCTGAGATGTTGCTCTCAAGCGGCTGGAATGTGTGCGTGTGTATGTGTTATCCGGTCTTTTTTTTCCTCTAAGTGGCCCAAGTCCTCTCCTTTTATAGTTGAAGGGAGGACGAGGGCAGTACATGTATCACTATGCGACGTCGTGCCAATAGGAGTGGCACGTCCGAACCCTGTGGCCCGTTCCGGTGGCGGCGTGGTCATAGGAGCGATCCGTCCTTGGAGTACTGGAGCGCGCGTGGTTGTCCCATCAGGTCCTGTGCGTCGTGGTAGCCCCGGGAATGTCTCGGAGCGGACGTGGCGGTGAACGTGCAAGCCCCGATGGACAGATTGTGCGCGAGGCTAAGGCCTGGTCAGTGCCGAGGCTTGTACTGCGGTGGGGGGGTCTCGGCAGGCACGAACCCCGAGATTGCCGAGGCCCCGGTGTACAGTGCCGACGCCTTGGGCGGGCGGCGGGTCGTGGACACAGTCCTGGGACACAGTGGCCGGTAACCCCCGTCATACCCTGTCCCAGGCGCTGATCGTGGACACAGTGCTGGGACACAGTTGCCGGTAACCCCCGCCGTGCCCTGTCCCAGCCGTCATACCCTGTCCCAGGCGCTGATCGTGGACACAGTGCTGGGACACAGTGGCCGGTAACCCCCGCCGTGCCCTGTCCCAGCCGGTACGGCGCTAATGCGACTTCGGGTCGCGTCGGCCATTCTGTGACATTGAGCCGCTGTCCGGCTGAGATTGCGGGAGTGGTTGAAAGTATTAATGAGACGTGACGCGCTGTCGGGAGGGTCGGCCGAGGCGGGGGGCGACGGACCGCGGACGAGCCGGCCTCGAGCGACACGGAGAATGAGGCCTCGCGCGAGACGGAGAATGCGCTTCCTGCCGAGGCCTTCCGTGGAGAGCCTCGGGCGGGGCGAAGACGGCGTTCCCTGCCGAGGCCTTCCCTGGGGAGGCTTGCGCGAAGCGGAGTTGGCGTCAGGATGCCGAGACCTCCTGCTCGAGGCTCGAGGCGAGGAGGGGGAGGACCCGGTGGGCTTGGTCGTGGCGGGTAAGGGGCCCACGACTTACCTTCTAGCTTTTTCTTTTTTTTGATGGGACTTTAGCAACCCATTTTGATGTTTTGCTTGGTGTACCCCATTCTAAGGTACCCGGCACCAATGATACACTTATATGAAAAACACTATTCTAATCAAAGAAAGTATCACGAGATACTCTAATCCGTGAAAGAAGTATCCAACGATACACTTATATGAAAAAAGTATGCAGAGATACTATTTTCTAAAAAAAACATGAATAAAAAACAACTATCGTCGTCTAAATTTGCGCATGGCTGCGTGTGTTCTTGAATCTTCTCCCCGTTGCCGGCTTGAGAAGGCACGTAGAGTAGTTCTTGCTCGGCATCGATGGAAAGACTATCGTCGTCTCCGACCACGGGACCAAGGGCCACCGTGCGCATGTTGGGGAGTGCGCCAGGCGCCCTGCCGCACTCATCAAGAGAAATCGGTGGCACAGCTCTTCTCGAGGAAGAACGCCATGGTGTCCCACTGGATCTTGTTGCCGCGGGTGCCGCCGCCATGCCTCGATCTAGATCACGGCGTCGCTCAGCGGAGAGGAGAGAGAGACGCATGCAGCACAGCCTACGGTCACCCACTCACCCTGGTTCCGCTCCATGCAGCGCCGTAGGTCGGTCGCCGGCGGTGGTGCGCCCTGCCTCCTTGCCATACCGCAGTGACGACGAACTAGATGAGAACGAAGCAAATATCGCAGGATATGAATGAATTTGAATGGAAGTCGATCGTACCTATCTCATCTAGCGAGTCCAGCGGAGGGATAAATAATGATTAAAAATTATTTACTCGGTGGATAACTGGATATGTTTTATCAGGTTTAATTGTTTGTGACCCGCTAAGAGTACTAACGCATGAACAGGAGTACATGGTTAGGAGGAGGGAGTAACTACTCCTAGAAAGTAGAAATCTTTTTCCATATATATATATATTCTTTTTTTCTAAATCCTAAAACAATTAACTGTCCCGCGGCAACGCGCGGGATACTTGACTAGTTTGCAGCTATTCCTATCGGGCTCTAGCCATCAGCCGAGGGATTTTTTTTTAGCGGATCGAGCGCCGTTGAGTTTTCTACAGTACGCCGGAAACTAGATGAAAGTCCCAGGTCGGCCGTCGGCGACCTAGCAGGCTTAGTAAAACCCCGGGGAATGGCTAAGGAATTTGACTACTAATACGGATTTACTCCCTGGCGCGATTAGATTACGTTATAACACAAGTCCAGTACGTCCGCAGCCGACAGCATTACAGATCCTCCCGAAGTCTCGATCGACCGTCCGTATGCTCGGTCCACGCACGCACGTCGCACACGCCGGCCTTGATGGCCTGGCTCGGTCCGTGCGTAGCTCCGAGCCTCCGACGGACGTGGCAGAAACTTAGGGACTAAGCTAACCCTACATCCATTAATACGGACGTCTCTAAATGTGAAAATTAATTAGCTACAAATCAGGGTCTTATATACTATATCTATCTATATACTCCATAAGTAGCTTAATTACTTGCTCCGGCCACATGAAATGAATAATAAATAAATAAAAAGCTCTACAGTTTTATGCTGACGTAGTGAAGGATGTACATATTATATACACACGCTGATTTGTTTAACAGCTTACCGTCCTGTTCGCTTGGCTTATAAGCTGTACTTTTTCAACCAATAAATAATATATTTTTCTTATAATAAGTCAGTCAACAGTACTTTCGATCATGATTTATTAGCCAAACGAACCAGACATACGGTGCAGGATGCCAGGACGCTGGAATTCCAGCTTTAATTTTGCTCGGATCAGGTTCGGTTCTGGTTCCTTGGTGACTTTTTTTTATATTTGTTGCTCCCCTCGACTTTGCTTTGCCTCAAAGCAAAGAACAACGGCCCGGCCTGCGCTGCAAGGGGGTGAACAAACAAATGAGGCAAGTTCTGCCAAATGCGACCTCCACTTCTCTAGAATTTGCACAGGCACCGTACGTTGGTGACACCCTCTTCTTTTCTCAAAACGATAGCTCGGTGCACTGATGAAAAATAAAAGAGAGAAATGAGCAACCATTTTCGTTGACATTTAATTTGCATACAGTACTTGAAATTGCCTCGCGTTGCCTCCCATTGCCTCCATAAAATATTAATTATCATCATAAAGGGTATGTTGGTCATTTCACGTGTCTATCACTACTCGCCGCGCCCCCTCCCCGATCCGCGCTCGACGCCGTCGTCCCGACTCGCCCTCGCACTCGGCATCGCCCGACGCCCCGACCCTACACGCGCTGTCGCGTTCACCAAAGCCGCCCTCGCACGGCGCCGCGCCGGCCTGCCATCGCCCGCACTGCCCTATTCTTACCCTAGCGACCGCTGCCCTGCTCTCTCCCTCCCTCTAGCCGCCACCGGAGCCTCGTTGCGACGGCGGCCCAGCCACGCCGTTGCCCCCGCCCACAGCGCGAGGGCCGCGGTGGTCGCCTCCGTCGAGTCCGCCGGATTCCCGCGCGCCCTCGCCGCCCTCCAGTCCGAGGCTAGCCTCGAGGTACCAACTCCCCTGTAATCCGATCACATGATGAAACCTCGAATCAATTTGGTTTGTGTTCATTCTGATTCCATTCACTACTCTTTCATATGGAGAAATCGAGCATATTTCCTTTGTGTATAGGCTAATGCAGAATAGAGTTGTATGTTCAATTCTGCAACAAGAGAATAGCACTTGTTTATTTAGCTTGATTCTGGCAAAGCATGTGCAGAGAATGCTTCTACTACTTCTTTAGCCAGGCCAGCTCTGTTGTGAGAACTAGCAAGATGTAATTGAAACAAAATAAAACTGAAATGGCTTACTTTTTCTAGTTCACTATTAGGTGTATGTGATTGGATTGGATGAATAGGTCAAATATTTGTTTTTTTTAAATAATAATCATTGTACATAACTGATTTGCTATATATGTAGTTCGTTCATGTATGGATCAAGAGTTTCTCCATTCATGATTTTAATATAATATATTGTTTGAGATGAAAACAAAAGAAATGTCATGTGCTGCATATCTTCATTTGTCCACTGAATTTTGGTTACCACACTTCTTGGTCATCCCATGGGCCTGTTTCTCTGATAATTGTGTCTCATGGTCGTCCCATGAACCTATGTTGTTCAAATATTACACATCATTTTTGCGCAAATAATAATGATTGGTTGATCAATCTGTATAATTTTTTTAATAACCTGATCAAATTTGTCATGGATCAAACTGTTGGTTTGGCACATTGGCCTAATTAAAACTCAGCAGTTTCCAGTCCTATTTGGAAGGCACAGAATGCTCTAGCAGTTTTCATGATTTACTTCAAAATTGGTACTGCTAGAGCATTCTTTGTTCAGTAATACAGTGCACCTGCCTACTTCATTAATTGTTCAGCCTAGCTACTTCTTTCTTTGCTTTCTTTTTCATGACTTCAATAGTTACTATCAACACTGCTTCTATTCTCTTGGTATGCAAGGCTAGGTATATATGTCACAAATTGTTATGACAAGGGACTGTTCAAGAATGAGTTAACACACAACACAATCATTTACACTTGAGACTTGTGCTAAGTATTAACATGGTTTCTCTCTTTATTAGAGGACTAGCAGTTTATTGTTTATATGTCTACTACTACAGACTTGTTAACTGTTCTGCTGGTGATATAAGTTCTGCATCCTTGACAAATTGGTAGAGTTATTTCATCTATTTGTGTTCAATTAATTAGCATAGCTATTGCTTTTCCTCCAGTTGTGGATTCACTTGGTGTTAGTGAAGCTTATTGATGTTTTAGTTATGTGATTATCTTTCCCTCTTGTCGGGGTTGTCTTGTATTATTTTTGGATATAATAGGTCACTGCTCATGCACCTTGGCTGGTTTCTGTTACACCTTGGTGGAGCTTGTTTCTGTTACATCTTGGCTGGTTCCAAGTTTCTAAATGCATATAAACATAGGCTGTTGTTTTAGAACATGGCTGGCTGCTGAATTTTGAAACTTCAAGTGCAAAGTGAATTTCAATAATGAAAACCTGTGCATCCTAATGAAAGCTTTATTTTTCAGGAGGAAATGTCGGATGATGATTCTTTGCTGGAGTACAGTGAAATTGTTATGAAGATGTTTGGCAGTGAGGACGACGGATTTGAGTTTTATAACAACTACGCTTATGAGAAAGGATTTAGTGTGAGAAAGGAATACTGCGAGTGGGACAACGGCCACAATGAGAGGATCCTTCGGAAGTTTGTTTGCATCTGTGAAGGTTTCCGCGTAGAGAAGGAGGTGAGGAGGGAGATCAAGAAGCGGAGGCCGCGGAAGGTCGATGCCATGAAAAACAGCCTCGAGCACCAAGGAAAGATGATAGACGACATGTCTAAGATTATCGGGGATCTCAGAAGGAAGGTCGAAGCCAACCTTGGCAAGATTTAAAAACCATGCCAATATATTGTAGTTTTATTGTAGTTCGAATAGAGTGATTTCTTGAACTATTTTGCCAAGTCGACACTATGTATTTTTTACTTGAATTACCAATGAGATCGTATTAGCCTGAGATCGTATCAGCCTGAGATCTTATCAATATCATCTGAAGCTTATGGTCTTCTTTATGTGAATTCAGTGCTAATAATCCTGTGCCAAATTATCTTATGCTTATGGTCTCCTTTATTATGTGAAGAGCTGTAAGAACGTAGAAGTTAAATGAGTAGAGCTCCAGCACTGAATTTTTCTTTCTATTGTTGTTTGAACCGACCATAGACTCGGCCAGTGTGATGTCTGAATTGAATGATGGTTCTGATTCTTCTGAATATCTGCACTTTCTTACTTCCAAAGTATAGCGTTGATGATTTTGGCCCCTAAGCGCAGCACACGAACAGCCGGGGGTGTCTGCATGAGTCACTGATCGGTTCTAGAGTGAAGTTGATAGGGTAAACTAGACCATTAGTGCATTGAAATTGACGCGAGCCATGAAATTGAAATTGACGCGAGCCATCTAAATTGACACCAGGCCACTGCGGCGATACTGGCAATAACAGGAAATATTTGCAATACTGGCAATATCAAGAAATATTTGCTTTTGATACGCCATATGAGTTGTTCACAGCAATGCCAGGTCATCATCCTTAGCTTCCCAAATAGAAATTAGCAACAAAAATGACTTTTACATAAGCATTTTGATTCCTGACCTCAATTCAAGGATAACCTAACATAGTATACATAGAGATAACACAAGTTCAGAAGCCGTTGCTAATTAAAGGATAACATAAGCATCTTGGAGCTCTAACGTTCGCTATCTTTGTAGTCATCTCTCGAGTCGTGAAAAGCGTAGATCAACTACTTCACATCTTCTGCCTCATCACTTTCCAAACCCTGTAGTAGCAAGAGACAGTCAGGCAGCGCTGTCAGCACAAATCAAATATCAGCAGAGATGTTGCAATCCTAAAGAAACAAGATCAGTAAGATCAGTTTAAATAAGTCAACATGCAGTCGCACATATCCACGATCAGTAAGATGTTGCAATCCTAAAGAAACAAAGTGTGACCTCAATCACAGTACCAGCTCATGGCCATGATCAACCATATAGCCATGATCAACCATGTTGCAATCCAAAACATGACTCAACTACTAGGCAAAGATTTAGAATAATTTATTCTGTGAGCGTTTAGCATTCCCTTCATCTGCTATCATCTGCTGGTTTAGACTAGCAGCCATGTTGTTGGCAGCCATGGCCTCAAGCCCTTGAAAGTGGCACTAGTACCTGTTGGTTCAGATGACCTGAAAAATAAACAAACATTAGCATATGTCACTTAATTCTTTGTGTTTATCCATGTGCAAGCTATAATGCAGTATCCCAAAAAAGAGATAGAAAGTGGTGTAGAAGTGTTGTGCTTAGCTTTTATTGTTGTACAAGTGTTACCAGACAAAACAAGACTAAAACTGGCCTCACTTTATAGTTTTATAATCGCTATCACCACCGATCATTTAAGCAAAGGCAACTAGCTCTGAAATGCCAAAGTAACTACTCCTATGTCCTTGACACTAAATGACAAAATATCAACCCCTTCTGCAAGGGAAAACTTCTCTTAAAATTTGCAATGATTAAAAAGAAGCTGACTGCTCCTTCCATTGAAGCAGATATGGTGGATGTGAGCTCTGTCAGGACACAAATAATAGACATCATGTACCAGAAAGGAAAATCTAACCGAGACAATTGCTGCACTAAACCATTTGCCTATCCAAAGAAATGCATGTTGCAGATCTGAACAGGTATTCATCCTTACAAATAAAAATCATCAATGCATATACTCACACTAGCTTTGCCGCTATACCATCAGGTTAGTTAAGTTAAATATAAGCAAAGCCTTCTTAAACGGGTAGTGCTCCAAAGCTTTTGAAGCTAATATAGAGAAAAACTTGCCTAGAAGAACAGAAATGCAAGCACTAATGTGTTGAATGACATGCCAATCCTGCCCAATGTTACAAATGCTCCAACCAAGCCACCAGAAATTCTACAAACTATGAAAGTCAAAGTTGAACCGGCTGACAGAACTATAGTTGTATCAGTAGCTCTTCATACTTCTTTTCACAAAACTCAAAATTACACATGATGGCTGTGTTAAACTAAAAACCTAAGTCCAAGAACATTTAATTCAAGCTCATATCTGCAAATGAGATTTGTCAATAAATAATTCACTAACTAAAGAGAGCATACTTGATAGTTTCTAACCTAGTATACAAAAACCATCAATCCTGTAAGACCATACCCCTTTTGCCAATTAGAAACAAGCACCGTATGCTATGATGAACACACAATTGCAAGTGATTTGTATGAGCTACTCTAGTAGTTACGATATTCTCTGAACTAAGAATCAAAAGACATGAACTTGCAGCAGCGAGAAACCAACCTGGGTAACGCCTACGTCGGGTAAAGTGCATGAGAAGCGTGCAATGAGGTCAACCGCGAGGGGCGAGCCACCATAGTTCACCACCAAGAGCGTGGCCACGTGGGCGGTAGCGCCCGCGTCCGCTTCCTCGGCGGTGCGCACGATGGCCAGCAGCGCCGGTGGCGCCAGCGCGAGGCGCGTGACGCCGAACCTACCCATCGCAGATAGCACCACGGCGGTGTCAAACCTGCCCCTGGTCGTGTGCAGCACGCCAGCACTAGCGTCGGTGTCGGCGCCAGCGCCTCCTCCTCATGGTGCGCTTGGATCTAGGTTTCATGGCCCCCATCCTCTCCTTCCTCCTCTTGCTCCACCATGGACGAACGTTGAGGGCGGTGCCCGAGCGGAGTACGACGAGGAGGAGGGCGACGCCCGAGTGGATGACGGCAAGGAGGAATGAGGGGTAGGGGTGGCCCGTTGCCCTGCGCCCGGCCTCCTCCCATCGGCGGTGGTGGTAGCTCGCAGGACGGCGGCGGTGGAACCCTAGAGAAGTAAACGACATATTCATTTAACTAACTATACTAATTGTATCATCCATCCTAACTATATTACTCAAAACATTATTTTTGCATTTATAGAGTTACCGTTTTACCCTTTATCAAAAAAAACTATGAGAATGGAATTACCGCCCAGTCCTAATCCCCACATTTGCGGAGGTAATGGAAGGCGATTTTTGCGCATATGGCCCACCGATCATAGACACAGCAATCCCTCTCGTTGCCTCCTACCTTTGTTGCCGTCGCATTGGCCACTCTTGGTCGATGTCAGCCATCGAATTTTTCCCCAATTATTGTAAAAATTTTCTATCTGAAATAGTTTATTACATCGCATTTCTACAAAAAGAAAACCTTACCCCCAAGTTAATATAAGGTCACAAGCAAGCCTGGCATGGACGACGACTTCTATGCCGAGGTAACTAAGGATCATTGATTCATTTGCAGCAGGGAAGACAATAAAGGATTATCCCTCTATGTAGGGATGAAAATGGATGGGATCGGCCAGAATAAAATTTTTCCTGTTTTCACTTTTCATTTTATTACGGAGACTAAATTGAAATTGGGAAGGTAAAAAATGGGAACAAGAATCACCGAAATTGAAAATGGATCAATCCAAACGGGAACATGTTGATAACGTACCGGACATAGAAAGACAAAATGAGAACATAGACACATAGAACCAAGAAACATGACTTCACATGCTGACCTAACTGACCTAGCATAGCAACACTGCCTACACATAAATAATTCTAATTCAATACCATAAAGTTTATAGGATGACAATATTATAAAAGTGGTTTGGCAAAAATAGAAAAAAATAAAAAACGTTCAAAATGGCCATCATTATGAATTCGAGCGCGTTAAATGTAGAAATTAGAACATAATTTATCCCTATTGTTTTCACCTCTAAACCTACGTGCATCCCAAAGAATGTGAATTTATGTACAATAAATAATCGTAAAGTATCGATCTACTTGGCACACAATATCACAAGAATATGAGGTGACTGGTGCATAAAAGAGATTAGGAAAGGCAGATTGCAAGGAGCTGGACTAAAGACGGCCACGAAACGCTAGATGCACTTCTTTTGGTATTTATGTGATTAGTGGCAGAGCTAAGGGTCCATTTCCTAAATTCTCTCCCCACTTCACCCTACCTCATGAATTGACATATTGGACCTTGAAAACCTTGATTTGATCTGTAGATCTTAGAGAGCAAGGTTTCCTCGCTCACCTCCTTGTTTTTTTCACATCGATTCGGTATATATTAGTCGGATTTTTGAACCTAAGAATCGTCATCACTTAGGGTTTCATTGTATCCCTCAATATATGTATTATACAACCGTAGGTTGATTCCAATGTGTGGAAAAAGCTAGCAAACCTAGGTGCATGTAGTTATGTTATGGGTTCATTGTTGTGGATCAAATGAGAAACCCTAGGTTTAGGGTTTAATGTTAATTGCTTTTGGTTCTTAGAATGAAATTAGTTGTATTGTAGTTATGGTTCTCATTGATATTTATTTGTGATGTTTTGATTTATGTTTGTTAAATTACATCCGTTTTGTTAGATGCCAGAAATGTTTCGGGAGGAGTTTTGGCAAAAACGGGGTCGTCCTCGAGAATTATACCCCGACGCGTCTAGCAAAGATGCCCCTGTCCCTTCTGATCTTCCTGTCCCTAACTATGATTGTGGTTTCCTGGCCCATGTTTTTCAATCAAAACATCCAGACACAGCAGTGCGTTGCTTCTACACATGTAGTCGGTTTAATGTAAGAAATTGTTTGCACTATCCTTTTTCTTTATTTGTCTAAGTATGGTACTAATATTTTGTTGGAATCTCATTGTGTAGGACCATGAGAGGTGCTTTTTCTTTCAGTGGATCGATGGTGCAGACAAGTTTGATCCTAGGTATCTCTTTTTCGACGATTGGTTTAGAGGGAGACATCCACGTGAGCACTTCAAGCGGTGGATTCCACCCCCCCTAACCCTCCGGCAATGACGGCTAAGGAGAAGCACCTAGCCGCAGTTAGACGACTCGAGGAACCTCCTCTATGCAATTGTGGAGATCGAGCTGTGATAAACCCTGAGAATACGTTGGAGTTTGTATGTCCAAATAGGCATGAAGTAAGTGCAAAGTGTATGTGTTGAAATCTTGAGCTATATGTGTTCATGTACTAATGTCTCATTATTTAGGTGTTTTCAATGGTGAAGTGTCATTTCAAGGAGTGGTTGTATGGTCCTAAGAACCAATGGCTGGAAGAACCGTAGAGGGTTAAGGAAAAGAAGAAAGAAAGGGTAATCTACAAAGCACCTCCTGTCATGTGCGAATGTGGTGTAAAATACAACTATGGCCTAGTCCCTTTAGAGCTTGGAATAAGCCATTATTGCGGCCATATGATTGAGTATGATGAGGTTCGTTATTTTTCTGGTAAACATGAAATCGTATTTTGTTTGTTTTGCTAAGACATATATGATATAATATTTGTTTTGAACAGAGCACTAGGAAATGCAGTTGGGAATGTTATGATGGTCAAGCTAAGTTCTTGGATGAACTAAAGAAGAGGCAACTAATTGCATGGAAGAGGGGATATGGACCTGACTACGTCAACCTATTTGTTAAACATCACAAAGAAAAGATGCGTGAGTTTGCTAGACAGTGCGGTATTTTATCAAGTTCTTGAAAAGAAGCTTAGGCAAATCATTTTAGTTCAAGTCAATCATAGAAGCTCATGACAGTGATAAGAGTACAAGCACAAGACAACAATGCAAATAGATATCTAGTTTGTTTCAAATGGTATCTAGACTCAAGTATTTTATCAAGAATCTACAAATAATGTCTAGATCAACTCACAAGTGATATCCTATAAGTGATACTCATAAAGATAGCAAATGTTCAAGAAATGGTCTTTATTGATAAATCAAACAAGTGGTTCCATACTAGAAGATTCTTTTAAATAGTATTCACTTCCTACAAGTGGTATCTATACATAGTATCAACCATGAAAGACGATGGTTCCACAAGTGATCCTCAACTTTAAGTGATCATCAAATGAAGAATGCATCCCTCACCTACAAGAGCTCAAGTGTATCAAATGGATGACCCATGCTATCACATAGGGGGAGGTGTCCCACAAATTGATCACAAGATCAAAAATCTTATGTGTGGTATCTCAAGAAGCCCTACACAAGATATAAGTGGTACAAGCTACAAGTGGTATTTACAAATGGTGTCATTCCAACAATCAAGTGATGTCTATAAAAAATGCAAGATTCAAGCCTCAACCATCTACCCCAAATGCATACCTTTGCATCAATGAGAAGCACACCTTTTATGGAAATTGATGACAAAGGGGGAGAGATTGTACAAAGATATGAAAGCTTGATTGAATGGGGGAGAGATTGTACAATGGGAGAGATGAGATATAAAAGAAATAGAGATTGGACATGGACAAAGAGGGAGCAACATTGAAAAAAAGAGATGGATCAAAATTCTTGGACAAGAGAAGCACACAAGTAGGGGGAGCAAGCTCATGAACTTTGATTGATTGCATTTGATATGTGAATATTCATGTGCTTGCTTGCATTGCATAAGTTTTCAAATTCAAATATGCATGCTTGTGTGGTGTATGCTAGTTGTAGAACTTGAACGATGATTTGATAACTAGCATGCATAGGATGATAGCTAGACACTTGGTATGTTTTACAAGTAATGCTAGTACCTTGTTTTTAATGTTGATCTCATGAGGTATCTAGTGATTTTATTTCCAAGTGACATCTAACTAACCATGGTGCTAAGGATAAACTTAAAGGTACAACTCCGATTGGTACACGCTTCAAAGGTTTATTCTATACACCTTAGCATCATTTTGTAGTATTTACTCTCCCACATTTTTAATCTATGCATATGTGTGAACTTCAAATCAAACATTCTAGCACATATGTAGGGGGAGCTAATACTACCATTTCAGGTTTGTGGTACTTGTCCAAAATCATTTTCACATGGTAAAATTACTTAGGCAAGCAACATGAATCCAAAAGAGCTTAATTTCCATATCTTTGTAGAGTTGTCATCAATTACCAAAAAGGGGGAGATTGAAAGGTCCCTGTTTGATTTTGGTAATTAAGTGACAACCTAGGTGGACTAATTGTGTTTATGTGAGATACACAGGTAATTAGTCCATAGGTACATGTGTGTGAGCAACATATGCCATGAAGGTGAAAATGGCTTGGAGATGTTGCAAAGCTCACACATGTAAAGATGAAGGAGCTCATTGCACATGAGACATGACATTGAGTCATGTGATCAAAGGTGGAGAAGATCAAGACAAGACTTGGCTTGATGGACCGGTTGCAAGCGTAAAGGGCAAGTCGAAGGCTTTGGAGCGATGGACCGCGTGGCGGTGAAGCTTGAGCAAGACTTGGCGCCGATGGACGAAGGCAACGGTGAAAAACAAGTGAAGTCAAGATCGATGAACCAATATGATCACATGATGATATGAAGTGGATCATATCATTGTTGATCGTGTTGGTGCATGTGTTGCATCGACATTGGAGGAGATGGAATGGAATGCGCAAGGCAAAGGTATAACCTAGGGCATTTCATTTCACCGGTCATAGGTGTGTAGAGAAGTTTATGACCGGGTTTAGGATAGATGGCCGTACTATCAAGAGGAGCAAAATTGTTTGCATATCGGTCATCTAGTGCCACTCGAGTGATCTAACTTTGCATTGTCGCTAGGATCGAGTGGCGTGGCAAGTTGAGTGGCTAACATCCTTTGGGAAATGATTGTGAAAAGCTAACACACATACACATGGTGGTGTACACTTGGTAGTGTTGGCACATTTACAAAGGAGATGGAGTTGGAGTTGATGTGGATCAACTTGGTGAAGAAACTCCACCGGCGGAGTGTCCGCCCGTTGAGTGCGGACAGTCCGATGGTGCCACCGGCGCCCTACACAGAAAAACAGGGTCTCACTGAGTGCGCCAGACGCTGGCACTGGAAGTGACCGGACGCTGGTAGGGCGCGTCCGGTTAGGCTGATGCATGGTGACACAGGAGCTGGAGTACGACCGGACGCTAGGCTATGTCCGATCACGTGTGACCAGACGTGTCCGGTCAAGGTCGGTACCTTACTGTAAACGACCGGACGCTGAGGGTCCAGCGTTCGGTCAGTTGAAGCTGCTACGTCCGATCAACACGACCGGAGCGTCCAGTCGACCTAACAGTTGCCCAGTGAAGGGGTAACGGCTAGTTTAGCCCTTGGGGCTATAAATAGAAGTGGCCTTCGGCCATGGCTGTTGCTGAGCACCCTCACACCTATGTGACTTGTGTAGGAGTGCTTGGATGCCCTCTAACTCACTTGTGCTTGCAAGAGTGCGAATCGATTGCGAGTGAGTGTGATTCTAGTGCGTTGCATTGTGAGATTGCATCGAGTGGCACTAGGTGATTGAGTTGCAAGCCGGTGGTGCTTGTTACTCTTGGAGGTTGCCACCTCCTAGACGGCTTGGTGGTGGTCTCCGTCGAAGCCCGCAATAAGCTTATGCGGCGCTCCGGAGAAGAGCTTTGTGAGGGGCATTGTGCTCGTCCCGCGGGAGCCGCGAAGAGCAACTCTAGTTGAGCGTGTCATTGAGCTACCCTCACTTTCGGGGTAGGTTCTTACGGCGCCCGACGTGCGGGCTTGGCGGGTGATGCCAATTAGCCGCCGAACCACCAAGTGAGCGGTCGACACAACGGGGACGTAGCGTGTTGGCAAGCACATGAACCTCGAGAGAAAATCACCGTGTCAACCTTGTTATTCCCGTTGGTTTGCCATCCCCTTACACAAGCTTATGATTACTTTTATATACATTGTGCTTGTGTAGTTGCTCTTGTAATTAGTTAGCTTGTGTGGCTCACTAGTTACCTTCTTGCTTGTGTAGCATAGAAGTAGCTCCCTTGCGTGGCTAATTTGGTTTGTGTAACCTTATTAGTCATTTTGCTTAGTTTTGTGTAGCTAAGTATTTGCGCTCTCTAATTTAGCACTGGTTGCCTTGTTATTGAGCATTGCTAGTGAGCTTAGTTGCCTTTGTGCTTTTGCTTACTAGCATGTGTAGGAGCTCCCTCATTGCTTGAAATACTAGTGATATAGGTTTGTGTGACCTTACTCCCAGAATTGGTTAGGTGAGCTCTAGTTAGCCCGACACCTTTGTTGCTTAATTAGTATCTTTGGAATGTGCTAGAGAACATAAATAGAGGGTTGTAGTCTTGGCTAGACCAATAGTTTTAATTCCGCACTTATTTCGGTTAGCCGACGTGATTAATTTTAGAAATGACTATTCACCCCCCTCTAGTCCGTCATCTCGACCTTACACCGTGCCCAGGAGCTCGGCGCCAGAAACGCTGGCACTGAGCTCGGCGCTAGTATAAATGACGCTGAGCTAATGGTCTATTTCCTGAAATTCTTTCCGCCAGAGGTCTATTTGTGAGGTTAAAAAAAGGACAAATTGTAAAAAATTCGGCACATCAGTACATCACTATGCGGACAACAAGGTTTTGCATGTGCATGGGAGTCACTAGACAAAAAAGTGCACTTCACTACGAGAACGATTACCAAAGCCTAACTAGCAGTCCTTTTGATTTGTCCATGTAGAGAGGGCGCTGTTACTTCGTATGCTAAAGCCTGATCGGCTGCTCTATCTTTGACATGCAGTACTACTCTACAGGACTAGTGTTTTGGATTTTTGTGAAATTTTCATATTTTGGTCTCTTTTGAAAACAATTTTTAGAAAAATACCAACGCCAAAACATTTTCTGAAAATAGACCATTTTTAGGCGTCTTAGCACATGACGCCGAGATATGAGGCTCGGCGTCATGTCACTCGACGCCGAGGTATTGCCACGTCACGGATGACCGGGGTCATCGGCGACACGTTGGCGCGTGGGTCCGAGACGTCGGCGTCGTGTCAGCCAACGCCAAGTCCCCAACCTCGGCGCGGTTGGACTACGCGCCGAGCTCTAGCCCCATCCGGAGCGTGGCCTAGGCGGCCCAACAAAGCACGGTGGCCCAGCAGCTCGGCGTTGGGTCACTTAACGCCGAGCCTCCAGACCTCGACATGACCCGACTCAACGCCGAGGTTTGGACCCTTTAGGCCGCGCCGAGGCCCCTTCTTCTTCCTCCCTTCATTCTGAAACCGCTGGCCTCCCTTTTTTTCTCTTCTCCCCCGCACCACCAGCAAACCCTAACCTCCAAAATCGACCCCCGGTGCCACGATCTCGGCTCCCGAAGCTTCCTCGAGGTAATGGTCCCTCCCCTCCTCCATTCTATCTGCGTAGATGTGCTTACATTGTCCCTAATCATGTGGAATCATGGTTGTTTGGTGATTTGGTATATTTGTGTTTATTTGTGTTTGCATTTGCAAAATGTATGGCTTAGGATGATTGAGTGCATTGTTGTTTAACTATTTTATGTGATTAACATGTTAGGGTAGTTTGGTTTCTAGTTATTTTGGTCATTAGGGTTATTTGTTTATTGTAGGTGTCATTAGGGTTAGTTATTTGTTGGTCATTAGGGTTACTATGTATTTTATTTATTTATTGGTCATTACATTTCAATTTGTTATGACTAGAAATGATTATGTTGTTGGGGTTGAAAAACGATGAAATGATATATTTTAGTTTCTACTTATTGGATTGAAATATATTCATATGTTACACTACTTGTTGTGTGATGGCTGTAGATGGATAAATTAGAGAGGTTGCATCATGGAGGCCGTATTGTTAGGACAAGAGATGATAGTTTGGAATTTCTGGACATGTGTGAGGAGTTGTTGATTTTTTCTGAAACACCATCTTTGACCCAGTTAGTGAAGCGAGTGAAGGTTAAGTTAGGCTAGAATGAAGGAGACGTGCATGTTCAGTTTGAAGGTGTCATAGATGTTGGGTCATCGAAGGGTCCTCGGATCAAGCGGTTGCTCAAAATTACAAGCGAGACTGAATGGAATGATTACAAGGCAGTTGTATTGGCCTCAGAAGTGCGATCTTTGGATTTAGTAGTAAGTAAGGAGTCTGGCTTAGGAAATGATAACTTCGAAGCATGGCCATCTTCCCCCGCTCACATAGGTTATGGTCCTTTGCCTGAAGAAGAAATACTTGTCACACAACTAGGCTACGGTGGAGATGAGGAAGAGAATCCGGTTGCCGATGGTGAGGGCAATCATGATAGTGATGAAGAGGATGATGATTATGTAATTGTTGATGCAGAAGAAGGTTTGGACGACGCTAGCGGAGACTTTTCTATTGAGGATGAGCTTAGCGACGAAGATGATCTTAGTAGTGAAGAAGACTTTGGTGATGCTAGGGCTACGAACCGTTTTGACATGGAGATAACTGGAGATGATGAGTCCTTCGTAGAGGAGATAGCCGAAGACTCTAATGACGATCGCCCTGTTGGTCGTCTGAATTTAAGGGAAATAGAGATATTGTCTAGGGTCTTGCCTTGGAGAGATCCACTAGTTGGTGATTTCGAGGACCTTAGCCATGGTCATAGGGCAGTAGCTGATGGTGGGCCAAGTGATACAACTATGCCTGATGTTAGCGGTTGCCTCATCATACGGAAGGGCATATTGTTTGCTACCATGGATGAGTTGAAATCATGGTTGCAAGAGTACTCCATTGTACACAACCGACCTTTTAGGGTCATCAATTCATTCAAGGAGAAGAGGTACACTGTTGCTTGTGAAGAACAACAGTGTGGTTGGAGAGTATGTGCTAGGAAGACGAAGGCAGGCAAATGGAAGATTACCTCAGTGAAGCAACCACATGTTTGTGCCACTGCTGAGGCAGAAGAGAACCATCTGCAGCTCAATTCTAGGTTCATTGCAAGGCAATTATGCCCCGTGGTGAAGCATATGCCAACCATTATGGTGTCTGCGTTGGTTGAGATCATCTTCCAATGGTGCAATTACTATGTTAAGTATGGGAAAGCATGGAGGGCAAAGCAGCATGCACTGGAAATAATATTTGGAAATTGGGAAGAAGCTTATGAGCGCCTCCCTGTAATGTTGAACGCAATGAGGGCTATAAATCCTGGGATGCGCTTCGAGTATTTACCTAAGGAGGGTGAAACAAGAAATGGTAGCCAGGTATTTGGAAGGGCGTTTTGGGCGTTCGGGCAGAGCATCGAAGCATTCAAGCATTGCAGGCCCGTCGTCTCAATTGACGGGACCTTTCTCACAGGGGAATTTGAAGGCACAATGCTTATTTGTATTGGGATAGATGCAGAGGACCGGCTTGTGCCATTGGCCTTTGCGATTGTTCGGAAGGAGGACACGGATAGTTGGTATTGGTTTCTCAGGCTAGTAAGACAAGTGGTAATTGGTCTGGGACGTGATGTTTGTGTGATATCCGATAGGCATGCTGGCATTCTGAATGCCGTAGAACAAGAGATTCCTAGTTACGGCCAAATACATCACCGGTGGTGCACCAGACACCTTGCTCAGAATCTTATAAGGCGTGATCACACAAAGGACAACTTCAAATTATTTGAGGAGGTTTGTAGGCAGCAAGAGGTTCAATTATTCAAAGACAAGTTAGATGCCCTAAAGTTAGCCACAAATGTTGATGGCAGGCAATTCTTGAGCGAGTTGATGGCGTCGAAGGATAAGTGGTCACTTGCATATGACACGGGTGGTTGGAGATGGGGCTTCATGACTAGTAACATGGCAGAGATGTTCAACAGCCTTCTAAGAGGTTGTCGTGGTCTGCCTGTGACTGCTATTGCCTCATTCACCTTCTACAAGTTGAATTCTTGGTTCATTTCAAGGAAGAAGCATGCGAGGCCTCTATGGACAGCAGGCAAAGCTTGGCCACTTTTAGCATCTCAGGAACTAGCTTTCTCAAAGAAAAAGTCTAAACAACAGAAGGGTTCATGTTTCGATCCGATCAACCATGGATATGAGATTCTAGAGGGTGGTGGAACTAACATTGGTGGTGAAGACCGGGGTGCTCGAAAACAAAAAGTAGTGATCAATGAGAACAAGTGTACATGTGGAAAACCGATCATATACCATAGGCCTTGCTCCCACATGATTATAGTATGTCGCCTTAGACGTGTTGACCCTGAGGTCCCTCCCCATATGGCCGCGGAGTTCTCTTTGAGGAACCTAATGAGCACCTGGAATCCTCAGTTCGAGTCATTTCTTGACGAGAGTCAATGGCCTACTTATGATGGCCCCAAGTATGTGGCTGATCTTGGTTTACTCTAGAAGAGTAGAGGACCTAGGCGGTGGAAGCGGTTCAGGATGGACATGGACCGAGCCACGAAAGGTAGATCAACCACGAGTAAGGTTGGGAGACATTTTGTAGAGGACACCCCAAAGCGCCATTACTCTGGTTGCCATAAGCCGGGCCACAATAAGAGAAAATGTCCTGAACTACTTAGACAACAGGTATCCATCAAGCTAGCTACTAGAATTGCTTTGTGTAATGATACATTGGTTTACTTTTGTTTTTTTATTTTTATGTTACTTCGTACCACATACACATGCTTTAACTTATACTAATGGTTTGGCATTGCTTATGTTGTAGGATGGATCGGTTCCCCCTTCTTGATCCAAGGTTTGATGAGCACCACCGGGCTTGGAGGATCGAGAACGGAGAGGTATATTCAACAATTCGTATGAAAACATTGCATTGTTCATGTTTTGCTCTATAGTCCATGCTCTTTATAAAGTGACATGAACTAATACTTTTTCATGCTTGTCTTTTTTTGCAGGTTTTGAATGTGCTGAGGCCAATGACACATGAGGCCTCTATGACCATGGTCTACGATGAGAGGTACACGCCCCTCCTAAAGCTAGTGAACCTTGCTACCGTTGCTCGTGTTTGTTGTCGAGGCACGCCACCTTTCAACCCAGCGGCGCTGACGACGTTGATAGATCAGTGGCGTCTGGAGACACACAGCTTTCACCTACCATGCGGGGAGATGACGGTCACTCTCGAGGATGTTGCCATGATCCTTGGAGTCAAAATCTGAGGATTCCTAGTGACAGGAGACACGGAGTCTGAAGGATGGCAGCAACGGGTTGAGCACTTCTAGGATGGCCCCTAGTGGCAGTTGAGGCTGGCAAGAAACGGCGCAGCAGTGGGGTGTCCCTAAGGTGGCTTCGTCAGTAGTTTCGGGAGTGCCCACCCAACATAGACGCCGAGACCGTGACATACTACTGTTGGGCCTATGTCCTCCACATGTTAGGTATGGTTCTCTTCCCTGACGGCACTGGAGACACGGCGTCCTGGATGTACATCCCGTGCCTTTTGAACTGGGAGGATGCCGGCAATAGGAGTTGGGGCTCGGCTATACTTACCTTCCTATACCATCAGCTTTGCGAGGCTTACCGCCGTCCTGGAGGCACACACGCTACAATGTCAGGGTGCATCACACTGTTGTAGGTAATAAAGCAAAGTTGTACAAGTTTCCACTACAATTCAATGTTTTTTCTTAACAAAAGTGATTAACATTCATGTTTCCACTCTTTTTTTTGCAGATTTGGATGTGGGAGAGGCTTCCAGTCGGGAGACCGCATCAGCTTGATCCCCCACAACCTTGGTTTCCTCAAGGAGACGCAGTTGTCGCCCCTACCATGGCACACCTCTACGAGTGAGCCCACGGAACATACCACGTGTCACGCCACGCGTACATTAGCTTCACCAACGAGCTGGACACCCTTTTGCCATAGCATGTAAGTTTCCCACCCTTTTGCCCTAATCGAGGATATGTGCACAAATTGAGCGTCGACTAGTTGATGACGACGTTGTGTACAGGTTCAATGGAGCCCATATTGGCGGAGGCAAGTAACGGATCTCAACTTGAGCGCCTTGTGCATGGTAGACGAGGACGTCTGGATGATGAGGACCCCCCTTATTTGTTTCTATGCAGTGGAGTACCATCTCCCTCACCGTGTAGCATGGTAGTTTGGTAGGCTGCAGCCTTCTCCGCCCGATGATTTCTCCACCGGTTGGCAGCTCCACAAGTACGTAACATACAATATTTTGTTCGTTTCACATGAAAGAATCATTGAGTAGGCCTTCATATTGCCGATTTGGTGTAAAATTTGCAGGTTCAATAGACAAAAAAATAAGAAGATCACCAACTGGTAGCTGGAGCACCAGCGCTATATTGATGAGTGGATGTTGATGGAGCAGAACAACATGGGCATCCACACCGTCCATCGTGACAAGGCATTCCATGATTACCTTGTTTGGTTTGGTCAACGAACAAGGCTTCAATTGAGGCCCGCTTGGACGGAGCAAGACATTGCTGACATTGTGAGCGAGGATGAGGGCAACAACCCATATGACCAAGCTACCCGAGAAGGCAGGCAAGTTGAGATTGCCCCTACGTTAGCCAGAGCTGTAAGTGATACAACTATTTCAATCTCTGAGGTCTTTACTATGATGGAGACTTAAATTATTATTTTTGTTGCATAGAGCATGGAGATAATGAGGACAGTGGCCGACCAAGGAAGGGCATTGATGATTCCTGTGGGTGATCCTGATGAGGCCTCCATGTTACGACAGCACATTCAGGTAGTCTCCTCTCATTCAGTTGATGTTACATCTTTATATAGTTTTGCGACCAACCCCACTTACTAATAGTGCTTTCAAAATGCAGTGTGCCATGCATCGCCTATGAAAGGTAGCTGCACGCCTTGGATGTAGATGTTCCCCGGATGTGGTAGTCCCACAACAGCTTGGTGCTGGACCTTCTACTGCACATGTTGGAGGGACTTCATCTTCACATGGTGCACATGGTGGTAGGACTTCTTCTTCACATGGTGCAGCAACTACTGCAGAGGGTGGTCCAGGACATGGTCATTATGATGATGAAGATGATGAAGGACAGGGAGAGTACTATGATCATGAGTATGATGAGATTGGCATGTCCCAGCTTGGAGATGCACCCCAAGGAACTCAAGGCCCCTTTGGTTCTAGACGTCCACATAGGACGCTCAGACCAGTGGATAGGTACACTCTAGGTACCTATCCATTTAGGAGGGGAAAGCGTTACGCTCGCCGTCCACGTTAAGGTACAAGGAGCGATAAAAGATCCAAAGACTTCATATGCTTTATTTTGTGCATGGACTATGTATGCATTGAACCTTGTACTATGTTTGGACTATGTTTGTTGATTGATGAAGCATATGTATGGACTATGTTGGATGTTGAATGTGTTGGACTATGTTGGATGCTTAATGTGTTGGACCTTATGTATGTACGGATGTTGAATGAATGTGTCTGTCGGTGTGGTCATGTGTTATGTGAATGTGTGGAACGTCGCCATGTTTCATGTTTCCAGCTATTAAGGGCCTCCGTCGCAACTCACAAGGAGGAAGGGGTGTCATCATCCCCATCCTCCATGTTATGATCAACCTCTGTTGGATCCATGGTGACATGGCAAGCACTTAAAGGGGACGAAGCGGCTTAGGAGAGTCGGGGAGCTAGCGAGCTCAGGTCCATTGTTGGCACAAGGTCATCGTTGGCTGATTAGAGTAGTGGGCAATACTGAAGCAAATCAAAGAAGAGATGGTATATTTTGGTGAACCCAGGGGCTCGGCGTTTAGTCATTTGACGCTGACCCCTGGTACATACTGGAAAACATTTCACCGAAGCGCCGAGGTGCCCAACCTTGACGTTTAGTCATTTCACGCCGACCCCTGGTACATACTGGAAACCCTTGCATCGAAGCGCCGAGGTGCCCAAGCTCGGCGTGGGGTAAATTGACGCCGAGCCATGAACCTCGGCATGTTACGACTAAGCACCGAGGTTCGGCCCAAACCAGGCCATGGCCGTTGCCAAACCCTAGGGTTGGCGTGGGCTGACTCGACGCTAAGCCTCAGCCCAACTCGCAAACGGCCGAGCCAAACCCTAGGGTCATCGTGGGACGACTCAACGCCGAGCCTCAGCCCACCTCACACATGGCCGAGCCAAACCCTAGGGTCGGCGTGGGCCGACTCAACGTCGAGCCTCAGCCCAACAAAACCCAAACCATTTGGTATATGTTGCGATCCTATTTGCATGATTCAAATGAAAAATCTTTCTCAATGATTCCTCTTTGACTAACACGAGTTATACTAATAAGAGTAGACAAGTTATATTTATGTTTGTATGTTTGTTCCTGCAGGAAAAACCGATTGTTGGTTTGATTTCAATCCCCTATTTTTAGAGAGACTCAAATCTTTTTTTCAGTTTGGGAATCAACCATAGTACATGAAACTTAGAGGTAGGTAAACTGCAATTTATGAAATAGCGAAGGCACAACGACTCACATCAAAAGTAACAATGGCGTGTCGCAAACTAAACCTAGCATGCCTTAGGGGATTGAAAGAAACAAGTGATACAGACATTGCAAAGGGTACACACTCACATAAAAACTAACAAGGGCATATTGCAAACTAAACCTAGCATGCCTTACGAGATTGAAAAGAATAACTCATACAAGCATTCCACATTCGGATTGACTAACAAATGTTGGTCCTAATAATGCTCCCACATATTGAACTGAGTTGCGCCTTCCCCATAGTATCCTCCAGTTGACGGAGGCAGTGGTGGTGGTGGTGGCGGTGGAGAAGGAGGTCCGTCCTTCTTATGGTACGGGCACTCGCAGTACGGATTATTGCTTAGTGCCTCATCTACATCATTGCTGTTGTCGTCGTCCGACTTGTCCCTGTTACCACTTCCAGGGCCATACTCTAGGTCAAAGATGCGTCCCTGTAGATATGTGATGTACTGTTGATGGGGATAGATAGGAGGAGGGTCGACCCATCTAGTGAAGCCACAGTTATCTGGACAGCTTGAATCCTGAAAACCCATCTACCAATAAGTACTACTAGAAACCAAATGCAAATCCAAAAAAGGAGAGAGTTCAAAGGCAATACAAATCCTTGCGGGCATCTGAAGAAACGACGGCCTCCACCGTCACAGTCGTTGTACATCTGCACAACGCAATCCAAATCGTGGCGGCATTTTGGCCAATCTTCAATGCGCTTCTCATATGATCTAAGAGGTCTCTCACGGGTGAAGTCACTCTTCCTCTCCGAAGGAAATTCCTCTATTGGTTCTTCAAAAGAATCAGGACCCAGAGAACCCTCCCACACAATCAGAGGTCCCTTCCTCACCCCCTTTCCTCTCCCTCCGCCGAAACCCTTTCCACTCGAGGAACCTCCGCTCGACATTTGCTAAAACTAAACCAGAAAACAAGTTATGTGGATGTGGAGCAAGACATGGAGCACTATATATAGAGATGAAGGCAGGTTCACCATGAATGCTACTTGACAAAAAACATGTGTGCGTACTCATTTATTGAATCTGCAAAGGCTAGATGCTTCATCTGAAAAGCCTACAACCATGACTGGTCATTTCATCTGAAAATGCTATACCTGTGTTTTGTCACTTTATCTAAATGCAGTACATCACTCTGATATTAATTCATTGCGTATATGGATACAACAGTAAACGAATCTAGGCTTTTCAGTGAGTTTTCAAATAGACTTGTAGCCCTTTCAGTGACTGCAATAGTACTTGTAGCCCTTTCAGTGACTGCAACAACACAAGTAGTCTTTTCAGTGATACAAACAGTACCACTACAGTCTTAGGATAGTTAATGAAGTACAGGGCATAAGACCATCTGAAATAAAATCATAGTGCATTACAACATAATAAAAAAAGTCCAGGGAATAAGTTCATCTGAAATAAAAGCAGAATGCATTACAATATAGTAAAAAAAGTCCAGGGCTACACGACATCGCTCGTGAATGAACCAAATACCTACTGAGTGCAGACCGTTCCACCACTGTGCCTCTCGGCATCGGGATTCTCCTCCATCGCTGCCTTCGCTCGGCGCACACGCTCAAGCTTCTTCTCCCTCTCCGCCCTGTACGCAGCAACATGCCTCCTTTCCTCCTCTTCCTTATGCTCCTTTTCTATAGCCTCCAGTCTACGTCTCTGCTCAAACCTCTCCTTAACCTCCGCATCCCACTCCTTCAGGCCTTCTAGACGCTGCTTGTTCGACACCTTGATCTCAGTGTCAATCCACTGCTCAAAGTCACACAGTGGTGGAACGGTCTGCAAGAAAAACAAATTGTTACAAAACAAATAAATAAGCAATACTTAATATCACAAGAAAATTAATTAACACAATAAAAATTCCTCACAAACGATGCACGGCGCTGTTGCTTTGTAGGTTCCCATGCATAATTGGGACACATCCAGTACCTCTGCCTATATGTTTCCTCATCTTCAGAGATGTCTACCTTGCAAGGATCACCACAAAAGCACATTGGTCGATGAACACCTTTAGGGAGAGGCTTTAGGTCGTAGAGATTTGCCCTCTGGCGACCATAGCTACAATTGAAAGAATTTAGTCATATTAATGGAGAACCAAACCTAAACCTAGGGTTTTCTATTTGTTGCACAGATAATGAATAAACATTGGGATTACCTTGGAATACGAACTTTACCACGTCTTGGCATCCTAACATTACGTAGAAAAAAAAATCAATCCAAAGTACCTTGCAACGAATGTAAAGGTACTAACACTACATCACCATACCTCCCAAATAAGCTTTTCATTACAAACCCTAAACAAATTTGAATCCCAACAAAACACAAAATTTAACTCAATGATTATAAACCATAACATATACAACAACAACAACACCAACAACCATATATTTGGGTCATTCAATCATTTGAACCACCATACATTGCACGAATGACATGAACATGAACCAAACCTATAATGCCAAGTTCAAAAACAAACGAATCTAAATGGATGAATTGAAAGAGGGGAAAGAGGAGTACCTTGGCAAAACGCTTTGGTTATAACAAATTGAAATGTAATGACCAACAAATAAATAAAATACATAGTAACCCTAATGACCAACAAATAACTAACCCTAATGACACCTACAATAAATAAATAACCCTAATGACCAAAATAACTAGAAACCAAACTAACATAACATGTTCATCACATAAAACAGTTAAACAACAATGTACTCAATGATCCTAAGCCATACATTTTGCAAATGCAAACACAAATATACCAAATCACCAAACAACCATGATTCCAAATGATTAGGGACAATGTAAGCACATCTACGCGGATAGAATGGAGGAGGGGAGGGACCATTACCTCGAGGAAGCTTCAGGAGAAAAGATCCGGGCACCGGGGGTCGATTTTGGAGGTTAGAGTTTCGTGGGGGCCGTGGGGGATTTGGGAGCCGTGGGGGAATGGAGGAGGGGAGGGAAGAAGAAGAAGGGGGCCTCGGCCTAAAGGGTCCAGACCTCGGCGTTGAGTCGGGTCACGCCGAGGTCTGGAGGCTCGGCGTTAAGTGACCCAACGCCGAGCTGCTGGGCCACCATGCTTTGTTGGGCCGCCTGGGCCGCGCTCCGGATGGGGCCAGAGCTCGGCGCGCAGTCCAACCGCGCCGAGGTTGGGGACTTGGCGTCGGCTGACACGACGCCGACGTCTCGGACCCACGCGCCAACGTGTCGACGACGACCCCGGTCGTCCATGACGTGGCAATACCTCGGCGTCGAGTGACACGACGCCGAGCCTCATATCTCGGCGTCATGTGCTAAGACGCCTAAAAATGGTCTATTTTCAGAAAATGTTTTGGCGTTGATATTTTTTAAAAAATTGTTTTCAAAAGAGACAAAAATATGAAAATTTCACTGGATTTTTTTCAACTGCAGCGGCTGTTGCATCCAAATTAGTGCAGCCAAGTAGAGCCACAGTTTGGATCCACCCAACTAAATTTTGCAGCTGTTGCATCTAATCTTTTGCGTATCCGAGAAAAAAAGCTAAAATTTAGCCAGCTAAAAGTTTTCAGAGCTAAACTTTAGTTGGGGGTGTTTGGATCCTCCAGCTAATAGACTCGGCTAAACTTTTTCTAGTCTTTTAGCTGGGCCGTTTGGATCTCTAGCAACTAAATTTAGTCAGCTAAAATTTAGTTGGTGATCCAAACATGCCCCTAGTTGGTAGCCCAACTGATGTTGCACCAGACACTTTGACTGAGGCGAGCTGTTATTAGAGGTTGTATCATGGAATTTACCAAAAATTGTAAAAAAAATTAAGTGTGGAAATTTAATATGATTTTATATTATTTTCTAGCATGCATTTTTTATGGTCCCATATATATATATATATATATATATATATATATATATATATATATATATATATATATATATATATATATATATATATATATATATATATATATATTTTGCCTTCTGGGAATTTTTTTTGAGCGAACTGGCCTTCTGGGAAATTTGGATGCCTAGCTATCGTATCCAAAATATATAAAACTGATACTGAGATTGTTTATGCGTTAAGGAGCGCATTTTGGTCCACTTAGTATATATACATTAAATAAGACTAGTCACTTGTTGCTCTATATGCATGAAAGTTTCTCAAAAGCATGAGCTTATGTAGCAGAAGGATCCTATTCCGTGCACCTTTCCACTTGGGGGCTAAGTAGTGCTCAACCATAGCTCATGATTTGATATCAGTTAGCATTTTTTAGAGAAAGATTTGCTACTGCAACGTCTATCTATCTGTTGAATACACCTGGCCCATCCTTTTTCTTCTTTGTCTAGCAAGTTTTTAGAAAGGTGGAAGAAAGAAAACTAGAATCTTTATCTCCATGATGAAGCATTAGCCCCAAAGGAAGGAATCAAGGAACCATCGAATAAGGGCCCACAAAAAGTATAAAAGGCATTATACTTTGGAGATGGACTGCTGATGCCTCTTGCTCCACCCGTTCAGCGCATAGGATCAAGTTCAAAGGTTCCTATAGCGAATTTCGTAATGACCTCATATGGAAAGCGCATGCGGAGAACAAAGGTAAAGTGTTTGCTTGGATCCTGGTGCGAGAAAAAATCCTAACGGCGGATAATCTATAGAAGAGGGGCTGGCCTCATCATGATCAATGCGCCTATGTAATGGACCTTTGGAAATATGCCTTCATCTTGCCCTTTCGCCAAGGTGGTGTTGAGTCAGATTCTTTCATGGGAGCACTTCGATGTACAGTTGATCCACCCAACTCAAGACCCACATCATCTGAAGTCATGGTGGGAAGGGGCAGCAACCAAGATAGTGAAAGAAGAAAAAAGGCGCTTCAACGGAATGGTGATCTACACGTTGCGGAACATATGGAAGGAAAGGAATAGGAGAATTTTTAACAACATCCACGAGTCGGCAATGCAGGTGGCTTTAAGGGTAAAAGAGGATATCGAGCAAAGAAAGAGGGCTTTAGCTTGGGGAAGGGGCAATATCAGGACACAAATTCTGTAATCTTTTTGGGGGTCATGCCCCCTTTTTGCTCTGTACATAAATCTCTTTTTCCTATATTAATTGAAGGGTAGAGCTCCTACCATTATGTTAAAAAAGTATAAAAGGCAGGAACAATTGTAGCTATGAAAATTCTCAAATATATATGCTACTTGGGCAACTTTCGTTGTAGATAACAATTCTTGAGTATATCGCTTTCTTTACTTGATTTACGGCCAAAATAAAAAAAAGGAAAATTGGTATTCTTAAGTAAATTAAGCTACCAATGCTAGTGAAAGGATCAACAATACCTAGATGTGGGTTGAATAGGTACATCGAAAAAAATCTTACACGTCTAAATCAGCGGACACGTAAACTTCCGGAAGTTCCGAAGATTTATTCAAAACTGAAGATAGTGGGAGCATAGAAAATAGAGAGAAGAATTGCTTAAAACACATATCGTTGAAAATACCACACTTCCTTGAGGTCTGTAGAGGTTCCTAAGACACTTCCTTTGACTAGAAGCTTCACAAAGAGAGATCAGATCAGGAGTGAACCCTGGGAAACAACTTGAGTCGAAGAATGAACCAAGAACCCTAGGAAACAACTTCAGAGGGGGAGTGTTGAGTGTTGAACATAGGTGTAGATTAAACCTTCAAATTAGCATCATGATAGTTCGATTAACTCCCTGGCTGATCATCCAAAGGGACTTAGGGGCTACACCCATTGAGTGCGCTCGCGTGCACCCTCTAACCCATAAGCGGACAACTTGGTAGGCCACAGAAGGCCCATACCAAAAAAAGAGTCAAGAAGCTAAGTCCCTGTTCGGATCGCCCACGCCTAGGGGCTCATGGGCTCGCGCGCTAGACTAAAGCGACTCCCAACCCCTGGGAACGACTGCCGAGCAAGTATTGCCCTGCATGCTCCAGCCTTAGCTTAGGCAGGGCTTTGATCCTAGCCGACATAGAGGATATATTCCCTGATATACGCCAGGCACTTGGAGCCTGACAGGTGGGCAGAACCATAAGGTGTCAAGCCCCGCGCGTGTTTGGTTTGGGTAGTGAAACCGTGCGGAATTATTCGGACTTGTGTCCGAGCCTAGACATATCGTCTGGTTTGCCTCATAGGGCCAACTCGTCCGAGACCGAATGACTCCCTATGCCAGTACAAATGCATCACCCGACTGGTTCCTTCAGAAACCCGTCCATCGTTTGTGTTGAGCGAGCTGGTTCCTTAATGTAAACATCGTAAGTCACTATCGATCCTAGTAGGACTGAATCAATGCTGGACATGCTGATTCTGGACACGACGACTCCCTGAGCCAAACACGCAGTAGATGAAGACATCTCACGAGCTCTTTTTGAGAAGCCACATTTCTATTGTTGTGGCTATCGGAGATGGCCCATGGCCGAGAGGGAGAAAAAGTTCCACCTCCTACGGCTTCCGAAAAGGCCGCAAACGGGGAGGGATTGGCACTGGAAACGTGGATCGCCCGGAGTCGCTGATCTGTAGCTGTAGATGGGGCCATGGGGAAGAGACATGTTCCTCTCCTTGCCTAGCTTTTTTTAGGGGAGCATTGACTTTATTTATTCACTAAGATAAGAATTACAAACTCTATCTAGAGGCTCCAAAAATCAAACATGCCTACCCATCGATAAATTTACAGTGCTTCTAGCTAATATATGGGCGTCAACATTTGACTTTCGTCTTTCAAAGACGAAATCCGCTCTAGTGACACTCCTTCTAACATTTATCTCCCGGACAATTGGTCCATACCTGCTAAACCCCTCGCCTAGTAAACTCCTCATCGCATTGGCACAATCGCTCGCAACTCTGAAAGAGTGCAAACCAAGATCACTGGCCAGCACGAGACCTTCACGGCATGCCACTGCTTCCATTGTCTCTGGGTCCGACTGCCCTGCCGCCACCAGGACAGACGCCCCCAGGTAATTGCCGTCTTCATCACGGGCCACTGCTGCTGCCGCCGCTTGGCCTGAGTTTTTTTTTGACATCGCCGCATGGACCTTGGGATTTTAGCCAAACCTCTCTTGCCTAGCTAAGCAGCCCTAATTCCCGTCGCGTGTAAAGTGGAGCGAGACAGGGAAGGGATGAGGCCCGCGTCCGTGTCCTTTAGCTTGGGACTTGGGAGCAGCCCAATAACATGTCTACGGACGGGGTCAACAAAGAACAAATACAGCCCACAGACCAAGCCTAGAAGCCCAGCCCAGAAGCAGCATTTGCTAGCTCGCCTGAGCCTCTGCCAGTGGTCTGCCGAGGTCTCGCCACAAGGCAATCCTACGGTCCACGGCACCAGTCAGTCCCCTCTCCTTCCGGCTTCCGCAGTCCGCTGCTCTTCTTTCCTGGCATCTTGGAGACGGCGGCGAGACGAGGGGGAGGACTGGACCATGGCTGCCTCTTCGGCTCTCAGGGTACGCGCGCGGGCACGCATGTTCATCAAAATCTCACCGTTCTGCTCTGTTGTCAGTATTTCCTCTCTAACCTGTGCTTACACTGGCGCTGGAATGACGCAGCTAATCCTGGGCTCCTCGTCGGCGTCGCGTCGCCAGATTCTGTCCGAGATGGGATACAAGTTCACTCTTCTTGTTGGTTTTTTGTGCTCTATTGTTTGAGTTGTTTGCTTCAGTAAATTCTCTTCTCCCGCACCTTTCAGTTCATTAATTTTCTTTTTTCCCCGGGGGCTTTAGAGCGCGGATATCGATGAGAAAGCCATCAGAAAGGAGAACCCAGAGGAACTGGTGGTTGCCTTGGCTCATGCGAAAGTAATTCTTTCTTTTCTTTGTTCAAGAACTGGATTATGCTGCCCCTCTTTGTTTGGTGGTTGCCTTTCATGATTACTAAAGAGAGAGTGATATTTTTTTTTTTTTTGGGGGGGGGGGGGGGGGGGGGGGACTGGGAGTAGAGCTGGCGCAGCAAGCCAGCAATTATATGTTTAGGGTTTACTAGTGTTTTCTATTTACGGTTGATCAATATTTAGGCACCTAGACCTAGCACATGGATAAATCCCATTGTCAAAGTAACAAGGGTCTTTACTGTTAGAATCTGTTATTTAGTTGTCGTTAGTTCTTACTAACATTTGCCCTTTATTAGTTATGTCAGAGTGTAGGTAATGGTTGATTTAAACAAGTTGCAATTGGATTGACTGGTTTACTTGTCTATTTTGTGAATGTTGTAGGCAGATGCTATACTGGAGAAGATGCAGAACGATGGGATGATGAAAGAGATTGTTGATTCTAAAGAGACTACTCTGATGATAACTGCTGACCAAGTATGCTGCTTTCATTTCTTCTGGCATGCTTTGCTTGATAATCTTTCATGAGCTGTGTTCTTATCTACAATCAAAATATATGGATGCGTCCCGAAACCATCATTCTTGCTGCATTTGAGTGACATGAAATCGTGAACATGATACAATAGTATTTACAGAGCTAGTGCCTGAGCAATTTTTTTAGGTTCAGCTGCTTCTGGAAACATGCTTGTGTGCTAGACTCTTGAATCGATATTTACTTAGCCACTTTTGTTGTTTAGTTAGGATGTCTATGAAGCTAAGGATAGTAACATCAACATAAAATATGTTTAGGCAAAATTTGCTCCTAGACATGCAAAACAATGCAAAGTGGCTGGTGGACATCGTGAAAATGAATGTTTGCTGGGAGGCACTCTGGCTCAGTGGATATTTTCTGGTGGACACTACCTCAAATAAAATATGGTTTCCAGAGAGTGAAGATTTCCTTTTTCTAATAAATATCACTGCTGCCCATTTTTGGTGGTTCGACGAACATAGAGCAGCGCAGCGCCCGATGCTTGTGGTTGATTGCACGTTTAGTGTGGAATTGGGCTGCTCACATGAGTCCAAACGGCACAGCGACACACATAGGATCTTGGGGTCCCTTGGAGCTGCTGGTGGCAAGCGAAGAAGTGATGCCAGCCCACGGGAGATGGGCAAATCCTGCTCCGGGCATGCTCAAGTCTGCCTGAGGCGGCAGAGAGGTTCATTGGGATGTGGCAACTGGCAACACTCACCCTGGCATCGAGGAAGGTGGAAGAGCTCTGGTATGGCTGCACGGTGAGAAACAAAGAAAGAAGCGTTGATTTCATGTCGCGAGCCTTCCACAGTTCCACGGCCATGGAGCTCTGCAACTGAGCAAAGGAGAGGCATCGAGGACTGCTAGGGGTACTTAAGGAAGGAGGAATTGTGCCGAAGCTCACTTGTGGAGGAGGCCGACTCCAATGGAGCAGAAAAAGCGACAGGTGACAGTTGCCGATGCTTTGGAAGGAAGGTGTAGGGCGCATGTGCAGCACACGAATGGATGACACCATCATTGTTACTGGCTCTCTATTCAACTAATCAAGGAGCTACCTGGACCATGTTCATATCCCAATATGTTAACTTTGCTATTTATTTAAGGCATCACATTGTACCTAAGAATAATAACTCCTGTGTTAGCGCTTTCCCTTCATTCGTATAGGTCATGGCTAAATTTGTTAACTTATGGAAACAAAAGTTTTGCTCAGATTGTACTGGGAAAACTATGAAGCTAGTGTTTTTTAGGCCCAATATGACTATAGGAATTAGTAAATTTGATCGTTAACAAATTCCAAGTTGAGAATATTTATAGTTTTGCCACATGCTTGAACGTGTTATTACTGTTTACTACATACATTAGTGCTTATTTGATTTTGTTAACTCTTCTTCTCACATTTTGCTTTATGGAGGTTGTGATTCATGATGGAGTGATTAGAGAAAAACCTAGCACTCCAGAAGAGGCACGGAAATTCATCAAAGGTCTGTGTTATTTTGTAGAAGAACTCGAATTATTTAATAATATGCTTTATTTGACCTGTCCTTGCCCTGTGTTGCTTGACGAGCACATTTTGCTTTCAGGGTACTCTGAAAGCCATGCTGCTACGATTGGATCTGTGCTTGTTACAAATGTGAAGACTGGAGCTAGAAGGGAAGGATGGGATAAAGCAGAAGTACTATCTAAGTTTCTCCGGTATTTTATTTTTGGAATGAGTACCATACCGTACTTATGTTTAGGTATTACGTTTATTGAAATCCTCAACCTTTCCCCACCAATCTTGGCATAGGTTTCAGTTACTTGTTTAATATGATTTTGTCATTTTGTGCAATGTCTTGTCAGCTTTCTGCCTAAATTTGTAAAGTAGCAAAAAGTTACTTTAATACTTCTTAAAAGTTTATGGGCTAACCTAATTTGAGCCTTGAGCTTGTAGGCCCCTTTCCTCTGTAATAAGGTTGAGGGCTGAACATGAATTCTGTGAGAAAGTTTAAATGCTGTTTGCTCTTTTACAAAGTTGAGGGGTGAAAAGACCGGAATCAAAGTTTTAAAACTAGATGTCTAAACTTGTATTTAGAAACACAATTTGCTGTATTTGGTTTGGTTGATACTACCTCTGTCCCCAAAAGAATGTCATTCTAGCTTTGTCCTAAGTCAAACATCATAAGCTTGACCAAATTTATAAGAACAGGACCAATATATAAGATATCAAATTAGCACCATTGCATTTGGCATGAAATATATTTTTACAGCAATACATGTTTGGTGTCCTAAATGTCAATACTTTTATCTATAAAGTATAAACTTAGTCAAACATAGGATAGTTTGATTTTTGACAAAACTAGAATGACATTCTTTTGGAGACGGAGGCAGTAGATGTTAATCCTGTAGACCCTCATGAGATAAAAGGTTTACATCCCTTGGTTCTGAGCTATAGCTAATATTTAGTACAATAAAACCATAGTTTTTCAGTTCTGTTCTGCGATGCACAGTTCTTTTTTGTCATGCTAACATTTCCGCTGTAAATGTTGGTGATCAGGTTTATTTCCACAAAATTCCTGATGAAGTTGTGGAGAGTTTGGTAAGTCTGCACTCTACAACACTTAACCCACTATTCTGTTTTTCTGTGCTCTGCAACAGTTGATCTGCTTTGTCATTGTTAAATATACCTCTTCCTTTGAGTGAGTCACAATGTGATGGAATCTCATTGGCGCACAGATTATGCTGTAAAGCATATTGGTATTTTTTGTATTCTCTCTGGCATGAGTCCCATCAAATAAACTTTTGACTTTTGTACATTTCAGATTGAGGAGGGCAATGTCTTCTATGTCGCTGGTGGTCTCCTTGTGGAGCATCCCCTAACTTCACCACTCGTCGAAGCCATTGTGAGTTACACATGTTCTTATTCTTGTTTGGATACTGATTTTCTACATGGCAAGTTCAGAGGGCATTGTATCGCATTGTGTCTGAAGACCGGAACTCTCTTCAGGTTGGTACAATTGATAGTGTAATGGGGCTCCCTAAAGCGCTCACGGAGAAGCTCATCAAGGAGTCCCTTTCAGAGCTATAGCTACAATCCTATGGACTGAACTGACCTGTGATACAGAAATCATATTGGTGGCGGACTGGCGGTGGCTAAATCAGTTTGGTAGCAATGTAGTGTGAGAATCGTGTAATCATCCTATTTTCCAACAAAAAAAGGCCTTCGTTTGATCAGCCCACCATGACCTTGGGTCTGCTGAATCATTCGTTGTGTTTTCTGTTATGTGTTCGGCCGCAAGGATTTTTAATGACTGGCAGATTGCTTGATTTGGTCCATGAATTCGTGCTAAGTCAAGCTCTGTGGTCTGTGCACCTCATATCTGTCTGCCTTGTTTTGTTATATCGTCAAATTCTACAAGTGTAACATGCGTTCATTTGGTTGATCAATTTTGTTTCTGATGTACGCCCTGTTCTCTTAGAACTTATCACTCATCAAAGTGCCACACGTGGCCTGCCGGTAGGGGCTAAAATACAAATATATCTTGGCCTTACGTTTCGTCCGAAGATGCTGAAATTCTAACATTGGTTAGAACTTAGAAGTTCTGAATATGTACAATGGTGTTTTTTTAAGATATATTATTTCGGTTTTAATTATAGATCATTTTGGCTTTTCATATATACAGAGATAGTGTATATATAGGTGCATATTTTTTTTGCGAATATATAGGTGCATAATTATCTATGTAAAAAAAATCTAAAAACGATCTATAATTTGGACGGAGAGAGTTCAATATGGACGTTTGCCAGATACTGTATTCAGAAAATTCATCATCAGCGATATCCCGATGGTCACGTTTTAGCCCCAACCGTCGCGTTACCGTGCGGGCCCTGTCGCTCTCTTCTTTTCCCCATCTCGCTGCGGAGGCCATGGGGCAAACCCCAGCCGGCAGCCGCGGTCTAATCTTCTCGGCCCCAATCAGGCCGGCCATTACCGTGCGGCGAACATTGGACGCGATTCGACATCCACCAAAAGGTGCGTCAATTTCTTCTGTCTGTGATTTGAAGAGTGTGAAGAGGGTGTTGTGGCTGGGGGCGGCTAGTTCAGGTTGTCCAAGGAAACCGGCGTGCCGGGGCAGGGCTGTTTCAGGGCAGCTAAGGAAACAGGCGCAGGCGCTTCCGATTGTGCCTAAGAACAAAACCGAACCCCGCGAAGGTATCTGCGAGCACCTGCAAAGCACAGCACCACACAACGCGACCGGTAACGAGGCTTTTATTATAGAAGCGGTACCTCCATTTGTTTGTGGTGTCCATTAGTTTGTGCTTAGTTGTATTGGCTAGTGTGCTAGATCGATTAGCGTGAGAAATTTTGAGGATCTCTACTGTGGTGGTAACATAAGACAATACGCGTGCTATTTATGATACTATGATGTAATGCATAGCTGGGTTTTGAATTTGCGACCTGATCGATGAGCCTGTAGACCTAGTTATTGTACTGACAGTGGCATGGGAGCAGTGGCGGAGCCAGGATTTATACTCAGGGGGGGCCGGCCGTCAGGAATTATACTTAGGGGGGGCCGGCTCGGTCTTTTTCATTGCGATAATTTTATTATCTAGTTGTGTTTTGTATGATTATATTATCTAGAAGATATTAATAGGTATATATGACAAGAATTTTATATAATCTCCCTCTTAATATAAATAAAAAATATTAAGTAATACTACTAATTTTTTTTGTTGTGAAACATTGGGGGGGGCCATGGCCCCTGCCAGCCCCCCCTTGGCTCCGCCAGTGCATGGGAGTGCTATTGATGGATCTGTGGGTGCAGTATAGTGCTTTAAAATTGAACGTTGACTAGTGACAGCGCTGTTGTGTGTGAAGTATGCCAGTAGCTAATATACTTGTGTTTGATGCATCTGTAATCTGTACAGCATGCTAAAAATTGTATCCCAGCAACCCGTGCTTGCGTCTCCGTGGTACCTGTTTTTTTCCCCTGCTAACCACCATCCTTAATGGAATTGAACAAGGAAATTTGGCGTATGGGTCTTCATGTTCGTGGACCATATATGGATATAAATTGTGTGAATTATGAATGGACCAGTAGGAAGATTAGTGACTCCGAGCCCTGCTAAATTAAATGTAAAATATACTGTTTCCTGTTCTACATTATCCCCATTCCCCAATATTGCAAACTAGAGCTGAACACAGACAGTGGATGGTAGCTCCCTTTCCTTTTGCCTTAATTGTGTATCTCCATATGTTGTGCCTGTGTGGTCTGAGTCTTAACACTCAGCTATCAGTTCAGGATTAATACGGTACCAGATGACCATAGTGAGACAAGGTCAGATCACCCTCTGATCTTTGGGCTTCTCCTGTCGAGAAGAGGCTATGATGATACCAATTTTATAGGTGAAGCCCTTTAGTTGATTGATCCCTATGCGGAACCCCTCATTATGCCATCATAATTTTTAGGCTCCTGCTAACTACACATCACAGACTAGCAAATCCATTCTAACTCTTATACTTCTTTTCTTTATTATTATTAAAAAAACTCTTATACTTACTTTAGATACTAATAATTCTTGGTCTTCGAACAAAAACCAATCTAATTGACTATGACTTGTACACATCTAATATGGACGGGATGATGCATGCGTGGTTTCCATAACGATTCTGATGTTCCTATTCTGGCTCAATGATAGATCAGGTTCTAGTATTTTTTAGTCTTTAAAACTGGACTTGCACAGGATACATGTTGAAGTACTGTAATGAGATGAAGTATCCATCCCATTGACATCCTGTTGGATTCTGAAAGGCAATGTTCCTTTCCAAACAAGAAAGCAGGCATATATATGAAATGTTAGGTTTCTTATTTCTTCCTTTCGTTTTCATCAACCATCATTTTTGTCTTCTTTTTCATCAATTTGGTAGTTGGTTAAGTGCACTTCTTGATTTTACAATTATGTCCATTATTAATAAAACACTTCTTCATAGGGATTTAGGAGCCTAGAAGGTTTTGATATGAAACTAGCTACATAGGCCAGTACTTCAAAGGAAATGCTACCACTATTGAAGTCTTCACTGATAGACTGACATTGTTAAGGGCTTAAGGCTGACGACTGATCAAGATTCAGAGAAAAGCAACCAATGAGATGATTGTTTCATGCTTAGATTACACCCCAACAATAAATCACAGCTACTGGTTACTTCAATGCCTTGTGGTTATATCAATTGAAAGGTTAACAGAGTTGTATAAGAAAAGTTAAATTCTCCTCATATGCAGAACTCATGTTTTCTATTTTTCCTATCTGGGCTTGCAACCTGCTTCTAGCCACTGTTCAGTTATTTCTAGTTGAGCAGCTATCCAATGCGAATTCCATTTAACCTGCCCTCTCTTCGAAGCCGATGTATTATGTTCCATCTTGCCTGCTATTTTCTATCCCCTTGGGAAAAACAGACTCTGTTAAGTCCTCTGGCAACTCAATTCTGCTTCTGCCCCATTAAAATTAATAAACAGTCGTGTTCGAGAAAAAAATAATAAACAGTAATTTCAAAATCCGCTAAAAATATTTGGCTTAATTTGGATTCATTTTGTTAGCTGTCGTTGCAAGAAGCCTAGAAAGCATAATGCTCCTTGCTTTGTATAAGTGAACCATCTTATCGATGATGAGCTGTGTGGTTGTTTCTAAGCCGACCTCGGTGATTATTGCTAGAAATGTTAGCTTAGCTGAGCTGTAATGTGCATCAATTTGATATAAAACTTGACTAGCTGCTTCTAGTTGAAAGTATCCGGGAGCTGATTTGAAATGTCTGAAAATTTTGTATATTGTTTCTGCTTGCCTTTTAACATATTCATTACAAGGCAATTCACTATGTTCCATCCAGATCAGGCTACCCTGTGTTCCAGCTAAGCGATTATTGTAGTTTGTTGCAGATTTGTGCTCCCTTGGTCCATCAATGTTAGGCGTATTTTTATCTGAAAACTTTGCAAGTTTTGATTTACAGTTATTTAGGGTGGTTAGTGGCTTAGTGCTCAAAAGTTCCATCAATAGATTTGCATTCAAAATAATTTGTAAAATTGACAATATATTGTAGGATAATTTGACGTTTGAAATAATGCTAAAATACGCCATGCATTGATGGACAGATGGAGAAGCTTGTTATATGCTCAACTATGGTGCAAACTTGATCATAGTTCTCTCTGCATGCCTAATGCTCTCTTTTGTCTTCCCCCCTCTAATACTCAAGAGAGCTGCGCATAATTATCACACACACGACCAACAGCCAAACTTAGACCAGTTAGTTTTCACCCATAGTCAGCCATGAACCACAATTGTGCTCATCCCTAATGATCTGCAAAACCCTTTGTGCTGGGCAAACTCCCATGAAGACACTATCATTTCGTTGCTTCCAGATTGTCCAAGCACCCAATGTGATCAAGGAGTTTACTCCAGTCTGCAATGACCCTGCCACCAAAGTTATGGTTCTGGACCACCACTCAAAGGAGTGCATTGTGGATGGTTGGGTTGGGGTGATAGATCAAGGAGACCAACATGTTAAGCAAGATTGACCAGGTCTCCTGCTCAAAGACACAAGAGACTAGGATTTGATGGATAATTTTGTCTTCCTCATAATATAGTAAGCAGTGATCTGGAAGTGGTAAACCCTGTCAAGCAAGATGACCGGCTTTCCAACACCAGTTATGGGCTACTAAGTATAGAAATAATTTACATTTCTTAGGAGCCCGCGATTTTGAAATCAATTTGCATGGTTCAAAAGTCAAAACTAACGGATCCAATATAGTGGCACCAAATCAACTAATGTATTAGTTTTTTGCTTTCTGTTGGGATCTACTTTGTTAATGATTGGGCTATCCTGCTGCATTCTTGACTAATTACAGTCAACCTTGAACTACTTTCGAAATCAAATTCAAAGTACCTATTCCTTGACCTGGTGGATTTCTTTTATGTTCTAACAAACAAAATAGATGCTTGCAAAATAATTTGACTTTTATTCTATTGCAACTGATCTGTTCATCAGATCAGTTCTCATATTTGGAATATATGAATACCAGAGGATCTATTCATGTTTTTCTATTATGGTTGATTAACTACTTACTCCATTCCAAATGATAGGTCACTTTAGCTGTGTTGAGTCGAACTTCTCTAACTTTCACCAAATTTATGATAGAATGCACCGATATGTACAATATCAAATTTACATTAAATTCTCCATGAAATATGTCTTGATATAGCATTTATTTGAACTTGTAGATGCCAATACAAGTGAACTATAATTTGGAAAGCTAAAGTCTTTTCTGCAGATTGTTAGTCTGATCCATGGACTTGGGAAAGTTATAGAACTTTGACTTAGGAAAGCTAAAATGAACTATAATTTGGAACAGAGTAGCAGATTGTTAGTCTGATCCATGGATAAATGGCCAGGTGTTCTGCCTCTGTGAGGTGTACTGTGATCAATTATATGAATCTAGTGATTTTGCCAGCCTTTTCTGCAGCAGCAGATTTGCAGCTTTTTCATTGTGCTTGGTGGCAATTATCAGGGTCACCAACTCCTACATTGCTAGGATGGGGTCAGAGTGCTGAAAGATCATATTAATGTCACTGCTACTGCTCACCATTTGCATGCTGCTGTTGCGGAGCTGCGATTCAGTGTAAATAATTTAAATGTTTAGTCAATTGGTAACACACTTCGGTTCATCTCTGCTACATGCCCTTTGCGTGCCTAGTTAGCTACATACTTTTGCTGTGTCCTTTGTCATACATGGCATAAAGAGTTCCCCGTAATTACCTTTTATGCTTGTCATGAAAAGGGAACTGATAATTGATGCTTTGTTCTTGCTGAGTTGTTTGTGGGGCCTTCCATGTAATTTTTTGTTCAAACGCTGTTATTGATCATTTCTTTTCAACTTGCATATAGTTCCAATCTTTGGATGCATTTGCTTCAGCCCATTATTGATGTCTGAAACACCCCCTCAGATGACATCAAAAGGAGATGGAAGTAGAAAGAGAGGATGCTTGTCGAAGGTGCATTTCTCATAAGGCTTTGACTTGAGCATAAACTTGTAGACATCTGGACTTGTTAATGTTGAATTGCACTTTGTATACTTCAAGGTCATACTCGGATTTCATCATATATGGCATAATAGCAATCACAGTTTCAAATGTATTCTCCAGGATTAGGTGTGGTGTGCTGATGATTGTTCCTGCTGTTGATGTTTGGATGAATTGCTCAAGTGGCTGACAGCCGAGATGTGGATATGGCAATGCTGATCATCATGGCCGATAGAGACAGGTACCTCTTCTCTTTTGTGGACTTTAATTTTTGGCATTTTCCTTTTAAATGCACGCCCATTATTATCTGGAATAAATTCCTGCATTAGGAGCCAGCATAAGGTTCTGAACACACCTGATTGCTTTCAATGCCATGCCACAGTGAATTCAATGTTCTCAAAATTTTATCAAGCAAATACCATTGCGCTGTTTCTACTTACTATGTTCATCTTTTAGGCATAATCATGTTTGATACAATACTGGTACTATACAAGCTCATCACAATCTAAATTGATAAAACAAACTGCTGAAAGTATCTCTGCATAAAAAAAAGTTTTTGACTGGCACATCATCTCTTTGCTGTTGATACAAGATATTGACAGGAAGACTTAGAAATTTTATTTTAGGTAAAAGAGGATCTAGGAAGGAATCAAATCTGATGGCTTCTGAGCCAACTGTAATTGATTGCATTTCTTTACATATCATTGATAAAAACATGTAGCCTTGACTGATAGAAGGGAAAGGAGGTGAGCCCCTGTGTGCCCATCAGCACAAGATGCCAGCTATATGATCAAATAGGTGAACGGTGGTCACACATAGCCAGATTTTAGGAGCACCAGGTCCAGCTGGTAGTGGGGTGCAACAGTGAGAAGCATGACAGATGACACGCATATGCCCATACCAAGCAAACCTGCCACATTAGTCCCGGCAGATGCATTCACCATCTGGAACATATTCTGTTGACACGTTGCCTTTTTAAGGAGTTCTTTTATTCTGCAATATATTTGCAAATTGATTTAATTCTCGTGTGTACCCACATTAACCTGTTTCTGATTTTTGGTTTTCACATTGTTGTTCACCACCCCTTCTCTTTTCTAGCAATGAATTAGTATTATTATTCATGAACTGTATTAATCCCTTGGTCTAGGCCCCCCCCCCCCCCCCCCCCCCCCCCCCCAACCAGCGGAGCTTTTGTTTTCTACTTTCTGTTGTTCATGTAAATTGTGAACATTTTGAAATCCTTCCTTTCTATATTAATACAAGCTGGGCAGAACTTTAAAAAAATACAAGCTGGGCAGAAATCCTGCCAGCAGTTTGGAAAAAAAATGTGCAAGTGGAGAGGTTCAACAAGGCAAAAGGGACTAAGGGAGGAATTCTTCTCTTGGAGTGGGGGTTAAAGTGGCTTATCTTGACATGCATCCGATCCTCTCTCTCGGGCCTGTGATAACGACATTCAGAGCATGATGCCCCATCAATAAGGTTCCTGTTTCGTCACCTTATTATCGATGAAAAAGCAATGCCTCCTATCAACCACCCAAGAACCTAACCCTTGAAAAAAATCAACATGGAAGGGTCTCTTGTGGGGTTGATAAATAATTTGGTTTGGTGTTCTGGTCTGCTTTCGGCTCGACACATTGATGTCATAATCGAAATGTCACATGAAGGCTGGCAGCAGCTAAAGTTCATTGTTCAGTTTGTGGCCCAAGAAGAGCCAGAATGAAAACTTGACTGTGCATGTACATATGGTGGGTAAAACTTTCCTTTGTCGTGACTTGTGAGTTTCGCCATATATCTTGCAAACAGTAAAATGATTGTGCTGGACCATGTGTTTTTTTTTATCACTGCTGGACCATGATTTTAATATATATGGCAAGAGGATGAAAAATCATTTGCTTGCAGAATGGACCAACATACAGTTTGAGGGTGGGCCGTGCGCGTTTGTTTGGCTGTGTAAGCATGATCCTGAGATTTGTTTTGGTTTTAAATGTGTTTTTGCGATGGCCTATATGCGCTCGCTGAAGGTTATTTGCAACCTAACAAACATGTGGGATTCGCACAGTTACATGCATATGTTGAGGCTCCTCTTCCTGCCTTTCTGATACAAGGCATAGATGATGGTTTGCCTTGCCATTGCCACGATATGGGCGCACAGGGCTTGGACAGTAAAACTGGTCAGGTCGACAAGGACAGCTAGTGCAGCCATCGACAATTAATCTTGGGTAATATCTTGGCCATCTGAGACGAAACAAGGCACTAAAACCGGGTGTCTCCACTTTTCTAATCATGTTGCCTACATGGGAGAAAAAAGAGTGATCAGGTTGCGTGATGCCGTATTATGTACTAGTTTTCATGTTTAACATTTATTTAGACGTGTACGTGATCATCGAATCTCCTTTCGCTTCCGATATTCCCATCATGCATGCATGCATGATACATGTTAACAGTAGTACTCCAGTGGTGTAACTTCTCTTTCTCGAGAAATTGAAGTACCATCACCACTCCCCATCAGACGACTGTGGTCTGGCCGTTCTCGGCAGCTAACGTGTCGTCTAACAATACCCGATGGAAAAAGTTGTTCTCGTGTCGGTATGGAACCAACAAGCCTGGGCGGGGTCCCGTCCCATCCTTATCCTTCTCGCTCTGTAACATGCATGTAGCAGAAGATGATGGGAACAGGAATGTGCTGGTGTGTAGCAACATGCAGTCGCACGTACAGGTGCATGTGATCGATCGCTGCACGCTGCTGCGTGCCTGGCTGACGACAGACACGGACGCCTCCGCGCACCCGTCAGCCGGCCTGTGCGTGCACGGCTAGCTGCGCCAACTCTGACCAGCAGATGGAGCTGCACCGATGGATGGATCGTCCTCGTCCGTCCGTCCCCGGAGGACCGGAGGCCGGAGCCAATGAGCAGCCGAAACGACGCCGTCGTCCGCGCGCGCCCACGAGGCGTCCCTGCCTGCCCCGCGAGAGAAGCGCGATAATGCCGCGGTACCACGGGGGGTAGCAAGCGACGTGCGTGATACCCCTGGCTGGTACCTACAGTACGTGCGTCACCGCCCACACCTAGCAGGCGCCAGCCGCCAGCTACGAGAGCTACTCCTACTCCTGCGTCCTGACCTCCTCCTACTAGTAGCTACGTAGAGCACGTACCTATACCACACAGATCCCATGCGTCCATCCAAGCAGAGACTGTGACATGCATGCCGCCACGTGCGGCGCCCTGCCGGGGCCCACCAGGAAGCGAGTGAGTGAGGAGAGAGAGAGAGAGAGAGAGAGAGCCAAAGAGCTCGTGCTGTGTGTACACGCAGTCACGCACGCATGCATGCGGCATGTCAAGCGTAGATCGAGGACGTACGTGCTAGCTTGGCCACTGTATGCAGCCTTTAGGAGTACTTTACATACGAGCAAAGTACATACACACGTAGTACGTCGGTCGCGCCTCCTACTGTACTCCTGGATTGACCGATCGATCGATGGACTGCTCGAGCGACCGATGAATCGCTCAGTACGTCCATCGTCAGTGAGAATCCGTCCGGACTGACTCTGACTGTGGCCGTGGCCGGTGCATGGTCATGGTCGCATGCATGGGTCCATCTACTCCCTCCGTCAGTTCTTTCCTGGACGACGGAGAGAGTATCTTCCATCAGTACGTGCACGTACTCCTACAACACATGTGCGCGGGTACGCATGCATGCTCAGTCAGAGCACGTACCTCCCCTGGATATAATGCATGTGCAAGAGGAGTAGAGAGGGCCGTACCCGTGCAGGGCCGAGGCCGACGTGTCGGATGCCAAAGCGTGGATCGTACAGGGCGTTGCATGCTCGGCCGGATCGGAAGTACTCATAGTAATTATGCAAGGCCCGGAACCCGGGTACGTGCCGTGCCATGCCATGCCATATGCCATGCATGATGTACCGCCGTGCGTGCATGCGCGGCCACCAGATTACGGAGCGAAAGACCGAACCCGATTTTATTTATTTGGCTGCACTGCACCGCACCTGCACGCACGCTGCAACTGCAATGGTGCTTGGCTTGATTTTGTGTAGTAGCCGCGCCAGCGCGCATGTGAGGTGAGTGGTAAGGCTGTATATGTACGTGTTCCCCAAGAGGACAACTGCTCCCTCCATGCTGGCAATTTACCCCCCTGTCGAGTCTGTTTGCATGCATCATATCGCTCTCATTATGTTCATTCATCTCTCTCTGCTGCTGTCTCAACTGTGCATGGTGGTGGTATATAGTCGTCCATGCATGGTCTCCATGCATGCATGATCAATCACCATGCATGACATGTGGTACCGCGAATGGGCAGACAGTTAAATGGCAAAGTGCGTGCTCGGTCCCGTGCTCCATCGAGTCATTGCACATGCACTTTGTGTCCACTCGATTCAAGTCTTCTTGTCTCCTCCCTCGCGCTCCCTCGTGACCTCGAGATGGGCGCCATCAACATAGGCATCCACAGTAACTTGTAGTCTGCTATTAGATTCGCCTATACCTATACCTGATGCGTGCTGATCCTGATATATACCTTGCGTTCATATATAGGTGGTATGTATATGTATATGGCCACCTAGTTATTACGATCCCCCCTCTCTGCTTCACCATATTTCTTCAAGATCACCAACAACCAATGCAACCATATCAACCTGAGTCCGAGATGAATCGATAGGAAATGACTATAGGTGAGTATTAGTAAGCCACAATCACCGTACTTACCTCGTCCATGATTAAACTTCAGTTTCTCTAGCTATTTTATGCCTCGACTCATAGGAAAATAACCTAAATGTCAAAGTTGTTTTGCTAGTTTCTTGACGATGAATTCAAAAAAAAAATGCATACAATGCAAGCATAGGAGCAGCTACCCACCTTATGATGTGGTTTTACCAGCCGCCAAATCCAGCACTGGAGGGTTGAGATTGAGCCATGTCATTGTCATTTCTCCAATGACTTTGCTCAATCTCAACCCTTCGATTCCATCTGACGGTTGACAATGAGCCACATCATTAGATGGACAACTGCTCCTATTGCTCATAAAAAAATCTACTCTCACAATGAACTACCTAAGGTATTTAATTTGGACTAGTCAAGGATGAATCCTACTATATATATTATCGATTGTTGCATTTGGGTTCATCACACGCAAGTGGCATAGAACGAAATACCTTAATATGAAAAACATGCAGAGAAGGGGGGAATGTATCATGCATTTTGTTAAAAATGAACATGAAAGATGATTGGCCACTACTATTGGCAAAATAAATGACCCATATTATATTCGTGTGTTCACTATTATAGAAATCACTTTTTACAAATGGTTAGAAATCATTTGTGGTGGTTGGGAAATCCTTCTCTATTCAAGGGCCTCTAGAAATCAAGTCTCTTCTAGAGGCGATCAGTAACATGGCCCGTATCCAAAGATCATTATCCAGAAGTAAAAACTCAGCCAAAAAATAGAGATCTTTTTGTAAATCCAAGGAGAAGCCCAAACTTATTAAGACCTCTTGCCCGGTGTGAGCCTTCCATACTGATACGTCACAAAGTCACTTGTGACTAAGTGTAGGATGTTATCCTTTTTATTAACTTCTATGAATATTGTATTGAAAATTTCATCCCCTAAAATGATTTCAAATGAGAAAAGTTTTAACCACAAAGTTTTAGATTTCGTCAAGCACTTCAACTTAATTATAGGGCATATCTCCATCCGAAGCAGTTTGAAAATTCAAAATTTTGAATTTTGAAATGTGAGAGCTAAAACCATTTTTTGGAGATTACACAAATTCAAATAAAAACATCAATTACAAAATTGTAGATCTCTTCAAGCTTTGCAATTTTGATATAAAGTTTGTCTTCACCTAACTTTATTTTAAAAAAATTATGATTTTTTTGATGCACCTATTTTTTAAAGGTGGGTCAAATTTTCAACTACTCCTGAAATTAGAGAGCATTTTTATAGGCGTCTAGAAATACCAACCACCTCTAGAAATCAATTTCTACAGGTGGTTCCATCTTTAAAATTATTTTTAGATGCGGTTTTTTATCCTACCGGGGCTAAAAAAACGAAACACCTCTAAAATTTATTTATATAGTAGTGATTGTTTGCATTTTTATTGCAACCTTCTTTCATCTCCTAGTGGAGGTAGGTAGGTCCCCCCCCCCCCCCTCTTTTTTCTCAATTTAATACTCCTGCGTGTTCGAAAAAATAGTAATTATACCCCTTTTAAATAAATATCCCTATTTACTCTAAGAACGTACATTAATTTGGGTTTCGATTAGGTTCCTTGGCAGACTTATGCATGTGACTTTGCGTTGCGTTGCACCTGAGCCACATAATGATGGAATCAATCATGCACCAGTTGATCATTGCATGTTTTGGAATGGATACATTGCAATGTAATATGATTTCCATGCATGCATTGTGATGTATAATGGACTAAATGTGGCGTGGGTCACAAGCCATGCATGTGATCATATTCTAGCTAGGTGACCCTATTATTATTCGTTAGAGTATCTGCAGGAGCTCCTAAGAGGCTAAGAAAAATACTTGTCAAACTATAAGCTACTCCAAGTAGCCAAAATGAGTATGAGCATTCTTTTTTTGGTGCTTTTCTAGCCCTACTTGAGTTGCCAATAATTGGGTCATAATAAATAAATAAATCCGAGTCCATATATAACACGATTTTACCTGCTCCTCCCCAATCTCATTCATACCGCTGTGCCCATCAACCTCATTCATACATAGGGTAGCTAGTAGCATGTTCGCTTGGTCGTAAACGATCGTAAATTTTCAGCTAGAACAGTATTTTTCTCTCACATCAAACTAGCCAGCAGTAATAATCCACGATCGTATACGATCGTTTCAGCCCCAGTACAACAGGCTGTAGATATAGCGTTAGAGACAATCCGGCCTTATCTTGCTTCTCAGTGCGACAACAAATATGTCTCATCAAGCACCAACATGTCCCATTATATTATTGTCTGCATGAACAATGGAGCAATAATCAGGGTACTGTATATGTGTGTGTGTGTGTGTGTGAGAGAGAGAGAGAGAGAGAGAGAGAGAGAGAGAGAGGATTGGGGAATGGATAACACAAAAACTACCTAGTTCACATTATGGCCCTAAATACATCTGAACAAACTAGGATTATTTTTTGATGAAATAAACAGAGACTAGAATTCTCGTTCTACTAAGGAATAGAGCTAGCCCATCAAGGGAAAACTGAAGGCTACCTCGGCATAAGTTGCGCAACTATGTGATAGCTGATAGGAGTGATAAAAAAGGCAGAGAGGGGAGATATACGACAATAGTTTTAAACCTAGGAATATATTGGTCCAAGATATCTACAGAGTTCATTCATTGGATGCAGTAGAAGCATGTAGAGAGAGGGTAATTACAATCGTCAAACAAATAAACAGAATTGTCTATATTTTTCTAAATAAGAATGCTATAATAAAAAATCTAGGTGCCCACACTATTTGCATGGGCCACCTTGCTAGTTTGTATAGTAAATAAGGCATTAGTATTAGAAGTATATAGCTAGTATGGTCACACAAGTGCTCAACGAATATTAGTGATACACGTACATTAAGCTTTATTGTGGCCAATCATAATGATAATCTTGCATATATACGTGATTAGTACACATATTTTCTAAAAAAAAAATACTAAAATAGAAGTATATCCCCTATTCTGTAGCACTACTTCAGCAGTACTTTTCAGTGAACGAACATTGTTTTCCTCTTACAACAAATCAGCATAAGTAGCATACTCTAAAACGACAGCCAGTAGCTAGTTAGACTTAGAGGCAGCAGCACAGCCGAGATAAAGATGCTAGCTGCTAAAGCCATACTGCTACAGCTGCTACCGTGCGACGACGTACATGTACAGTAAGCCAGCCGATGCGCATCTGAAGTGGTACGCACTGAAACGCTGCACACGTTATAGGCATCAAAATCTGAGTGTACGTTAGATGATTGTTCTTGACGCCACCACATTTGCCCTCGTTCGTTTGGAGGAATTTTAGAGGAAACTAGAAGAATCTGGAGGAATTTGTGAGAGAAAAACACTGTTCCGGATGAAAAAAGAAGCGGATCAAATCGGATTTAAGGGCACGCGAACGGAGCCAAAGGAGGCCACCTAGCTGAAAGGGATCGGAATTAACGGACGGAGAGTCCTGGAGCGGTCCAGCCACGAACAAACAACCTGTTCACTTGTTGGTTTCAGCCAGCCTAAACCCAACAGTATTTTCCTCTCACAACAAACCAGCACCAGCCAGTCTAAACCAGCCCAAAAACCAACCAGCGAACAGTCCAAAATTCAGCGTGTTTATATCCGGCAATCTTGGTTATACACAGAAGCCAAGCAATTGAAAAGTCCACCCCAGAAATGTCCAGGATATGCTTCGTGTTGCAATAGTAATGGACAGACGAAGAAAAAGCTGCAGCTTTTGCTGGAATGGCAAAAAAAGGGGCACGGCAAATTAAAAGCTTGTAAAAAGATGGAGCACCAAATCAAGGGGGGAAAAGGTTGGTGTTTGTACTTGTGAGGACTAAAAGTTCAATCAAACCCACCTCAGACGGTACTGGCGTCTTCAGGATTCAGATTAAAACGGCAGGGATTTGTCTGATGGAATTAACCCTGCTGCAGGGGGCCGGGGCACGCAAGGACAGGGCAAAGAGTAAATAAGAGTACACACATGCCTGCGCTGCCTCTGCCTGCCTGCATTCCGCTAGCTGCGCACGCAGGGCGGAGGAGCTTAAATTCGCGCAAATCGGGTAGCTAGATTGCAAAACCCTGTGCCTGCAACTGCAAGCTGCCCCAGGACTAGGGATCAATGCCAGCAGCTAGCTCTAGCTAGCTGCCGCGCGCTGCTCGCTCTTCTCTATTGGTCCTGTTTAGACTGGGGTTAGGAATCAGTATTAGGCACGGTAGCACTTTTGTTTGTATTTGACAATTATTGTCTAATCATGGCCTAACTAGGCTCAAAAGATTCGTCTCGTAATTTACAATCAAACTGTGTAATTAGTTATTTTTTTATCTACATTTAATACTCTATGCATGTGTCCAAAGATTTAATGTGATGGAGAGAGAGTGAAAAAACTTGCAATCTAAACAATGCCTTGCTTTTGATTCAGAGCGCAGCGCGGCACAGCACAGGCCACAGGGACACGGACCACCCGTCCCATGGCGTGGCCTGGCCTGGGTCGGTGCTGTGCGCGAGTAGCAGTGAGCAACGGAGACGACAAGGGTGGTGCAGTGCAGCGCATGCACGCGACGCAGGAGCAGCTACCGCATCGAGCCGAACCTGCTCTGCTCCCCGCTGCTGTTGCGGCTTCAATATGTGTGGGAGCGCGATGCGCGCGCCAAAGCGCGCACAGCACAGCACAGGGCGCAGTGCAGAGGCCTGCGGCGTGCCCTGCCCTGGGTGCGCGCATCGCATCGCATGCATGCTTATCCTAGCCAGCCGGCCGAGCCTCGCATCGCATGCCGATCTACAGGCGCAGAGTGAGCTAGAGAGAGAGAGGGTCCGTCATCGGCCTAGCTAGCAGGTAGCAGCTCATCATCCTGTCATTCTGGACGTGAACTCAATGCTGTGCACTTCACAGTGCAGCCATCACTTCTGGCTGGGACTCCTCTGGGTGTGCCCTGCCCCGGCCGCGCCCGGCCCTGCCCTGCTGCGCGCAATGCCTCATCGATCGACATGCATGCATCGTTCCAACGTCGACAGCTGAGCTATGCGTGCGTAGGCCCAATGCAAGACCGGCCGGCACCCGGCACGGCAGGCCAGAAGAAAATTGAAGGTGAAGAGGGTAAAGTAAAACGGCAGGGCCCAGGGCCCCGCATGCAAAAACCCCATCCGTTCCGTGAGGAACGGGAATGCTGGTGCCGTGCCGCCCGTGCGAGTGCCTGGTGTGTGGTGATGCGCCGCGCCGGCAGCTAATTGCGGCGGCCGATCGATGGCCACCACACCAGTATTGACCGCGGCCGGCGGCCTGGGCAGAGAGGGCCAGTGCAAATCAACCCTACTCTACAGTCACAGCAGTGTAGGTGCAGTTCGGCCGCGAACCACTCGGGCGGCGGTCGAGTTAATCTGCATCGACCACTGAGCTGTCACGGCGTGGGGCGGCCGGCGGGCCAGTGGCCGTGGGTGCGCAGTGCGCACGCACGCGACCGACGCGAGAGACTGGATGGAACCCATTTGTTCCGACAGATCGGACGTGCCAATATGCCATTCCACGCCCAAAGGGATAGCGGAATTTTTCAGACAGCCAAGCGCGCATAGATAGATGCCGATGCCTAGACGCGAGAGGCGATCGATCAGGACCGGTGCCGGCGCACGCAAACTCCCGGCCCGCGGGCGCGCGCGCCTCGAATTCGACCCCCAATGGCGGACACGCACGTCCGTGCACAGCCGCCCAGCCAGCCTTTGTTTGCCTGGTGCGTGGGCGGGCGGGGCGGCGCGCGGCATTCTCCCGCTCCTGGCGAGTGGCGTCCGTCACCGTCCCCCACCCCCCAACCCCAGGCGCGCGCGTATATATATATAGGCAGGCCACAGCCCCCCAAGGCGACCCAAACACAAACCAACCGGCACGACTCCTGAATCCTGATCGCACTCCACTGACCGCCTCACCTCCGCTGGAGGAGACCAAAAGGCCGAGAGCACCAACCCTGCAGAGAGAGAGAGAGAGTGAGAGAGAGAGAGAACGTACTTGTACCTCGCGCCGGGCACCAATCACCGGAGGACAGCGCCTCCCTCTCCCTGCGTGCTTATATCTTCTTCAACAGTGGCGGTGGGAGTGGGAGAGAGAGACACGCACACGCGCGGCGGGATCGGCCGGAGTACGCGCAGGCACTTTCCAGCCCCCGAGATCGACCGATCGATCAATCGCTGCTGCCGCCGTCGATCATGTGCAACGCCGCCGGGACCGACGCCTCCTTGCCGGCGCCGGCGCCGGCGCTCGGCTCTTTCAAGGCCGCCGCGCACCAGCTCCTCCACCCCGTCGACGGCGACGAAGGCAGCGACCATGCCCTGCAGCTCTCCAAGGTATACCCGCGCCGCCGCCGCCGTACACGTGTGGCCGTGCACATTCTTCATTCCCTGCGGCTAAGCCTAAGCTGCTGCGAATGAAGATAGCTAGGCTGGTTAGTGAGTGGCACGCACACGCACACGCACACGCACAGGCGCGGCTACAGTGCGCCAGTGGTCAGCACCTAGCTAGCTGCTGCTTGTGTTGTTTAATGTCTACTGCTACTACTAGTTTACTAGCTTAGCTGGTACTGCCATGTTGCGGTAATAGTAACGGGAAAGAAAAGGAAAACGCGAGCTGTTGGAAAATGGCAGCTCGTCCCGTACCTGTGCTAGCTAGCCGAGCTCTTACATGTTGTGCTGGATGATGGCACCTGCTGCAGGTGGCCGGCGAGGCTCGGGCGATCGGCAGGGTGTCGGTGCCGATGGCGGTCACGGGCCTGGTCATGTACTCCCGGGCTCTCATCTCCATGCTCTTCCTGGGCCGCCTGGGCGAGCTGGCGCTGGCCGGCGGCTCCCTGGCGCTTGGCTTCGCCAACATCACCGGCTACTCGGTGCTCTCGGGGCTGGCGCTCGGCATGGAGCCCATCTGCGGCCAGGCCTTCGGCGCGCGCCGCGGCAAGCTGCTGGCGCTGGCGCTGCACCGCACCGTGCTGCTCCTCCTGGCCGTGGCGGTGCCCATCTCCGCGCTGTGGGTCACCTCCACGGGGTGCGTGCTCAAGCTGCTGGGGCAGGACGAGGGCGTGGCGGACGCGGCGCAGACGTTCGCGGCGTACGCGTCGGCCGACCTCGCGGTGCTGGCCGTGCTGCACCCGCTGCGCGTCTACCTCCGGTCGCAGAACCTGACGCTGCCCATCACGGCGTGCTCCCTCTTCTCCGTGCTGCTGCACGGGCCCATCAACTACCTCCTCGTGGTGCGCCTCCAAATGGGCGTCGCCGGGGTGGCGCTGGCCGTGGCGCTCACCGACCTCAACCTGCTCCTGGCGCTCCTCTGCTTCCTCGCCATCTCGGGAGCGCACAGGGACTCGTGGGTGGGCCCCACCCTGGACTGCCTCCGGGGCTGGCCGGAGCTGCTCCGCCTGGCGGTGCCCACCGCCACGGCGGTCTGCCTGGAGTGGTGGTGGTACGAGCTCATGATCGTGCTGTCGGGCCTCCTGGCCAACCCGCGCGCCACCGTGGCGTCCATGGGCATCCTCATCCAGGCCACGTCGCTCGTCTACGTGTTCCCGTCGTCGCTGGGCCAGGGCGCGTCCACGCGCGTCAGCCACCAGCTGGGCGCGGGCCGCCCCGCGGGGGCGCGGGGCGCCGCGGGCGCCGCCCTCTCAATCGGGGTGGGCGTGGGCCTGGCGGCCGCCGCCTTCATGGTGTCCGTGCGCTCCCACTGGGGCCGCATGTTCACGTCGGACGCGGACATCCTCCGCCTGACGGCCGTGGCGCTCCCCATCGCGGGCCTCTGCGAGCTCGGCAACTGCCCGCAGACGGCCGGCTGCGGCGTCCTCCGCGGCAGCGCCCGCCCGGCCAGCGGCGCGCGCATCAACCTCGCTTCCTTCTACCTGGTGGGGATGCCGGTGGGCGTGGCGCTGGCATTCGGCGCCCGCCTGGGCTTCGCCGGCCTGTGGCTCGGCCTCCTGGCGGCGCAGGCCGCGTGCGCCGTCTGGATGGCGCGCGCGGTGGCGGCCACCGACTGGGACGTCGAGGTCGGACGCGCCAAGGAGCTGACCAAAGCCAGCAGCACCAGCAACAATAACCACAGCGAGTGCAACACCAGCACCACCACCTCCTCGGCATCGTCTAGTGATATATCCACTGTGATCGCCACTAGCAACAGCGCTGCCGGGTGCAGGAAGAACAACGGCTACGTGCCAATCAGCGAGAGCTGCAGCAACGACAGCGAGCTGGAGAAACTGGAGGAGGGCCTCATGACCAGCGACGACATCCCTAGTGCCAGCGTCAGCGGTGACACCGATGCCGTGGTTAGGGAGAACCGCGGCAGCAGCTGCAATGACAGTGGCGCTGCTGGTACGGCGGCGACGGAGGGAAAGGAGCAGCAGAGGAGGGGCGGGTCGGAGCGGGGCCCGCTCATCAGTGTGTCGGACGGGGAGCACGATGGCGACAGCCGTGGAGGTGGCGGCCAGGTCTAAGCGCGCGTGATGCGTCGATTAATCCATTTATTAGTATCTTGCTATTGACTCTGATCATCCGCCTCCATTTAATCTTCTTGTTTTTTAATTAATTAACTGGGGCGAGGTTTTGTGACAGATTATTAGCACTAGAAGATCGGGAAAAAAAGGATTATATTTTGCCATCTACATATATAATTTCTTTTCTTTTCTATCCTTACTACGTACCCCACTATATATAATGTGAATGCAGCATGCATATGCATGTAACTCTTGAGAGTTGTGTAAAGTATACTACTACAACTCCACATGTCAGAGATGGCGATATGGAGGTCAAGGTCGTCGTCTCTTATCAGTAGAGAGAGAGATTTGATGATGATAGTTTGACGAGTAGTGCACACGTGAACACATCTATGCATGTGTGGCGTAGATGTATGGCACTGTTGCCCTGCCTCCGGCCAGACCAGTTGATGATTCCTCCAGTGGCGCAGTGGGCAGTCAGCAGTGCAAGCGTAGCGCGCGCAGTAGTTTGCCGAGCCGAGGCGAGCACCCTGCGTGCTGTCGCGCTGTTCCCCCAGTGGTTACATACGTGAGGGGCCAATGGGCAATGGGTGCCGGCCCCCATGGCTGCCACCACCACCGGCACTGTTTCCATATTCAACTCATTTGTCCTCCCCCTGCTGTACATGTGCTTTACGACAAAGTCGCGCGCCAAATGAATGGCCTGATGATATCTACAGGCACTTGGGAAAAAAAGCTACCCTTGGTGTCTTGCGATTTCATTCGTAAAGGACCATATACATAATGCTAGTAGCTTTTTTTTTTCGTTTGAGTTGCAAAAAGGGAGGCCATGCATGGTGCGCGGCTGCACTGCATCCCCCATGGGGTTTTATTTCTCTATATAAAATCCTTTTCAGCAAAAGGGTGTTGCTCCAACATTTGCCGGTGTTCACTTACACAGGTGTCACACACGAGTCAAAGTGTGTAAAAAGGAATCAGAGTAGCCACTGGCATGAACTGGTGTGGTGGACTGGTGGTAGTGAGAAGTGGACCTTGTATATAAGTGAGCACAGAATCTATGGTAGTGTGTCTCTGGTGGCAAGTCATATTTTGTAGAGGTTATAGATGCTGGCCTGTTTGGAGCGTAGAAATTTTATGCGAATGAATACTTGAAAAAAAAAGTCTTTGGTTCCAAATAGTTTCCAATTTAGACATATGTATATAGTTCAGGGTGGTGTGCTTATAAAGTGAAAAAAATATATAATGTCTGTGCCCCTCTCTTATAATTAAATAAAGGGTGTAAAGGCACCCTCCTCATCACCAACCTAGCTAGCTTGCTTTCCAAATGGTACCATTTCCCTTTTCTTAAACAGCAAATTAAAGGTAGCGAGCCACCACCAATCCACCATGCATCTCGATCGCTCGCACAAAGCTTTTCCCCCAAAGGAAATGGAAATGATCACTGCAGTGCTTCGCACCGGATTTTCGGTACCGGCCGCCAGGGGGATAAACGACGACAGGACCGATCGATTACCAGCTCTACTAGCGATCTGAATATCCCATCTGCGCCGACGACTGCCGGCAAGCGGAAGCGGTGCATGGTTCGTGAGATCGAGTCACAGCTCACAAGCTCATCATCTGCTCATGCATGCATGCAACTACCAGCGGTCACCGTACCGCCCCTGCATGGCGTGCCGCCGAAGTCGACGACCTCGTCGATCCGGCCGTGATGTTACGGCACATATCGTCCGGCTGTCCTGTCAGCCTCGATCTGCCCGACCGGTGAATCGATCGTCCTGCTGCAGCCGCAGACCACAAAGAAACTCATCGCCCAATTAATTATATCGCATTGCTGTCCCAACAAGCTAAGGCATGGACGAGCAAGCACGGCAGCAGCTAGCTTTTCTTTGCCGGTTTGAAAACGAGGAAACAAAACTTAGTACAGGATCAGAAAGCACAGCTCCACTTGCTTGCGTTTTTTTGGGCCACGTATCTTATCTTAGCCAGCCATTATCAAATACGAGCGCACTAGCGAGAGCATTGCATTGCCACAACAAGAGAGGCGTTGTGCATTGCGATTCCCCCCGGATGGTCCAAGGATCGCGCACTCACGCTTACCGCGCACAGGACGAGGAGTCCTACCGACGTCCTAACATAATTAACATATATCGTAGATGGGCCGGAAAAGAGAGAGCACGCGTCGGCTCCCACTACTGCCACACCAATCACTTTCCGAATAGTGTAAGTTGACTACATACCAGTGTTCGTGTTCCTTGACAAAAAAAAATATATATATATATATGTAGTCGGGTTCCTTTGGTCTAACTAGCGTTCGGTTCTCCCAATTTACAAATAGCCTATCAATGTCAAGTGCTCGGAGTAAAGTTTTAAAAAACAAATTAAAGAAAGTGATAGTACATGTCAACGCATAAATGCCACTTATACATTCAAGCAGCAGTGAACAACAACATTATGAAAATAATGCCTTTTGGAAAGTGAGCTGTGGGGCGGTGGACCTTTGTTTCCGTGCCTGGACGTCCGGCCCCAAGCTTGCGTCCGGATGCAGCTCCCGTGCCCCCGTGCCCACATTGCATCCCACGCGCTCTAACCTGTTCAGAACCAGTGCCAGTGTCCGAAAACCGTTGCCCACGCCCCGCACGGCAAAACCTTGCCCTCGAGCCCATCCAGCACTCGCACGGTGGAACCACGCTGCGCGCTCGCATGGAGGAACCTGCGTGACCCGCACGACGGCACCCGCACCCACCTGCCCTACCTATAGCTGCGCGCCACAGAGGCATTTGCTGGCCTCATGCACCGGCACGTGAACCATGGTGGCACACCAGCAGCAGTAGGCGGACGGCGGCATGCAACACCCGATCTACATTTGAAACATCTAGATGAAACATCTACAACATAAATCTGAAAACAGATGATGAAACACTTGAAACATGCGTGTGTAGCCATTGCAACACGTGCAACACTAAAATCTATTTTGGAAACATCCAGATGAAACATTTGTAACATAAGTCTGAAAACAGATGAAACACTTGAAACATGCATTTTAGCCATTGCAACATGTGCAACACTAAAATCTACCTTTGAAACATCTAGATGAAACATTTAAGACAAACGTCTGAAACACCTGAAACATAGGCTTGCAACATACGTATATTGCCTTTACAACATATGCAACATCCCAGATCAACTTTTGCAATATTCAGATGAAACACTTGAACATAAGTCTGAAACGCCTGAAACACTTGAAAACACAGCGTTCGCTGGCACGGCCACAGCCTACCTGGTGAGGAACTGCGGTGGCGTAGGGTTCCCCTTCCTACCGACGGTGCGAGGTAGATGGGGGCGCAGACGTAGGGCTCCCCTGCATCCCCTTCCGCGACGAGGGAGGTGGATGGGGGCGCGGCACGGACGCGCGAAGCAACGCGGGGAGGGGCCAGGTGCCTCACGAGAAGGAGCAGCAGGGGAAGGGGCAGGCCACGCGGGAGAGATGCAAGAGCAGGCACTTCATGGTGGGGAGGGAGCGAGGAAGAGAAAGCGTCCTGCTGCAGGACCTTGCGACGGCAGGGTCGTCCGGAGGTTGTAACTGCCAAGCTTGACAAACTCAAGCAGACTTCATTGTGGGTATTATAGGCCCATAGGCAGAGGATGGCTCTAGTAATTACTTCATGGCTACATAATCTAAGATCTTTGGAAGGATTAATTTGTCAAGCTTGCTTGAGTTTGTCAAGCTTGGCAGTTACAACCTCGAGTTGTAGTCCTCTATGTATGTAGGTGTGCTGGAAGCTGTGTTGTAACGTGGGACCCAAGATCTTGAGCTTCATGTAGATGTAGCTAGAGATAGGCATGAACTTAGCGTAGCATTGGCGCCCTAGGATAGCATGGTACATGCCAGGGAAGTCGTCAACCTCGAATGTGAGTGTCTCTGTATTGTAATTAGCTAGTGTACCGAAGTTCGAAGGTGATGGGAAATGATTATAGAGATCTACCTGAGTGGCCTAGACTATTGGCTAGGTACAACCCCATGGAAGGGGCATCGTTAGCCTTGACCTCAATGCTCGGAATCTCCATATCGTCGAGTGTCATGACATAGAGGATGTTGAGGATGCTACCCTTAGCTATGAGGACCTTACTAAGGTGGACGTCATAGATGACAGGGTACACCATTATAGGAAACCTGCTTAGCTAGGGGATTGTCGATGCGGGACCCACAGGATACCCCGCAAGGGAGAGAGAAGATCTAGTTCAACTAGGATTCTTCCCATGTAATCTTAGTAGTAGAACTATTAAGTAATCCTACTAGGAAATCTCATTGTAAACCGACTAGGACTCTGGCCTCCTGACTATATAAAGGAGGGCAGGGCTCCTGAGAGGGAGGACGACAATTGTATAACACAACATATCACAATCAATCCAATGCAAAGGCGAACACCGACTGGACGTGAGGTTATTACTCGATCCACGATCAAGGGCCTGAACCAGGATAAATCGACTGTCTCTTGCGTTAACCATCGAGTTCAGCATACGCCGAAGCCCGAACATACTGCCCCGGGCACCCCCGTGGCAGGCTATCGGTGGTGAAACATCGACAGCTGGCGTGCCAGGTAGGGGACTTCGGTGACTTTGCATCCGAGAGCTCAATGGACCTCGATAACATGATCTTCCCGACGGGATCAACTTTCATCTTCGGCTCATGGATCTGCGAGGCAAACAACTACGGCAGGCTTCAAAGCCATCTCCTCAAAGATCCGGATCATCATGAAGAATTTCCTATTTCGGCAACTACGACGGATCAGCTCACCAGAAGATTCGCGCAGCTCACAATATCCGATTCAAATAAGATTTCACGGCTACGCGCATCCGACTCGAATTCAAGCTCCGTGTCCGAGATGAAGTCTTATTCGAATGCTTTCAAGAAACCGAGTTCTTTTTTGGTAGGATTCCAGAGCACAACCCAAAACAACTCGGATTACCCTCAGAGTTCTTTCAAAGAGTCGAATTCTTTTCCACTTGGGCTCGACAACACGACAAAATCCTATCAGGGACAGTTCGAAAGGTCTTTCAATCCAATGCTTGGGATACCACTAATAGGAGCTCAGGAGGGTCTCGTGCTAACGATAACATCGCAAGACTGTATCATCCACTGGCCAGGTTCCGTTCTTGAAGATAGCGGAACCCAACTAGTCGGCACAACAACAACAGCTATTCTACCTTACCAAGAAGGAGACTCGATCTGCGACATCGAGGCGTCTACTAAAGTCATCAGCAACTCTGACGGTATGAAAACTAACACCAATAATAGAACGGCTCACGCACGGGAAGTGCTCATGGTTCGACGTCCTCGGTCACCATTAAACCCCCCAGAAGCACCCGATGTCAGGTCATCAGATGAGTCAGAATCCAACATATCACCCTTTGCCCAGGGCTACGATGGAGAAACCGAGAGTCAGAGACAGGCTAGAGAAAGGAAAAACAAGTTGAAGCAAGGGCGCCAACACCGCGCTAGGCAGTGCAGAGAAGCCTAGATCAGATACGAGTCAGATTTGGCTGAATATGATAAAAGAAAATCACAACAAGAAGCCGAAGAAAGACGCACGGTGAATACACCTTACGATAAGATTTGAGAAGCATTAGAAGAACTCAGGGCAACTTCACATCGCGGAGAGAAGTACGAACAGCTCTAGGACTTGCTCCGGTCGACGATCCCAAGAACGCATGAAGAGAGAGCCCGATCGAGACTACCCGCCAGATCAACAACCCACAGGCAAGAAGATCAAAATCAAAGGAAATCCGCTTTCGAAAGACTTGGGCCAAGTGGAAGCCATAACGGAGAAAGTAGGAAGGAACATAATCAAGGCCACCAATTTGAACAACCAAGGAAGACCAGGAGTAAGGTGCCTACCTAGACAGCCTCGCAGACTTATTCCCATCAAAACAACACTTGGCCAGAAGAAGGGGCCGAATCCAAATTCAAAGAAGCCGGAACGCACGACAGATTCCCCTGTTTCGCGAACAGGTTGGCATCAGTACGGTTACCTCACAAATTCAAACCGTCTAACCACTCCAAGTATGATGGCAAAACCGAACCAAGGAAATGGCTCAGAATATATTCACAATCAATTGAACTAGCCGGAGGAGACGACGATATCAAAACCTTATTCTTTCCTATGGCACTAGAAACTATGCCCCTCCAATGGTTCGACAAGTTAAATCCAGGATCTATCAGAAATTGGGAGGACTTGCAAAGAGCTTTTTGTGAAAATTTTGTAGGAATCATTACACACCCAATCACTCATGCAGAACTGAAAGGACTCAAGCAAAAGGGAGGCAAAAGTCTCAGAAATTACTATCGACGATTCGGCGAACTACGGGCTCAAGTGCATGACATCACCGAACGAGAAGTAATTGAAGCTTTCTCTCACGGAATCATGGCTAGGTGGCAATTTCAAGATTTTTGCAAAGAAAATCCAAGAAACAATGAAGAATTCAGGCGAACAGTGGAAAAGATGATTACTGCAGAAGAAAAAACATGAGAGAGGTTTCTGGATAGAAGCAACCAGGACAACCCGGACAAGCAAAATCACCGAAATAGCAGACATCAAGAAAGGAAACGTAGACCAGACAATACCGTGGCGATGGCCGACAAATCAAAGAAATTTTCCAAACCTAGAATATATGATGACATTGAAAACATACGTTGCCCATTACACCCTAATGGGAGGCACACCATCGGAAATTGTTACACTTTCAATGATCGATACACAAGAAAAGATAGTAAGGAGAACACCAAAGAGGACAATCAGAAAAAAGACGAAGACAACCACGAGGACAAAGGATTTCAAAAACCTAGGGGAATGGTAGCAGTGATCTTCTCAGGGGCTCCAGATTGCAGAAGCAAACATCAAGAAAAACTAGCACTACGGACTATCATGACAGCAGAACCAGCTACACCAAGATATCTCAATTGGTCACAGTATCCTATCCAATTTACCAGAGAAGACCAATGGACTAGCGTGGGAAACGTAGGCCATTATCCACTAGTTCTAGATCCAACTATTGCTGGTATGACTGTCACCAAAGTATTAATCGACGGGGGAGCCGGACTCAACATCATATTTTCGGAAACACTAAGGAAGATGGGACTACAACTCACCGGGATGATCACACCAACAAGCACACCTTTTTATGGAATAGTACCCGGCAAAGCAGCCATGCCGCTCGGACAAATTACTCTACCAGTCACTTTTGGAACACGCTCAAACTACCGTACGGAATTCATCAAATTTGAGGTGGCGGACTTTGAGTCATCATACCACGCGATTCTTGGATGACCAGCACTAGCGAAATTCATGGCGATACCACATTACCCGTATTTGCTGCTCAAGATGCCAGGACCTAACGGAGTACTTTCCCTTCGAAGTGACTTGAAACGCGCCTTTGACTGCGATGTTCAAGCAATCCAGATTGCAGCCAGAGCACAAGATGACCAAAGTAGAAAAGAAATAGCCACAATTGCTGCACAGATGAGCCAAGAAGAATTAGAAATACTGGCTGAAAAGCCCAGCATCATCACACCACCAAAAGAAGTCGACGTCAAGCAAATCGACTTGGGCACCGGCGATACCTCCAAGACAGCAACCATCAGTGCTCACCTCTCGGCAAAATAGGAACTCGCGCTCACCAACTTTCTTCGGGACAACAAAGATATCTTCGCTTGGAAGCCGGCCGACATGCCAGGTGTCCCAAGAGAGTTGGCTGAGCACAGAATTGATGTTAATGAAAGCTCCAAACCTATAAAGCAACGACTACGACGATTCTCACCCGACAAGAAGGCAGCGATTAAAAAGGAAATCACATGGCAGCCGGGTTCATCAGAGAAATCATTCATCTAGACTGGCTAGCTAACCCGGTCCTTGTGCAGAAGAACACGGACGAGTGGCGCATGTGCGTCGACTACACAGACCTCAATAAATATTGCCCAAAAGATCCGTTCGGGCTACCACGCATTGACCAGATAGTCGACTCAACAGCAGGGTCTGCACTATTATCCTTTCTCGATTGCTATTCAGGGTATCACCAGATCGCATTAAAAGAACAAGACCAGAGCAAGACGTCTTTCATTACTCCGTTCGGTGCTTACTGTTACAAAACCATGTCGTTTGGACTAAAGAACGCTGGCGCCACATACCAAAGAGCTATCCAAACTTGCCTTGGTGATCAAATCGGTGAAAATGTGGAGGCATACGTGGATGATGTAGTAGTGAAAACAAAGAACCCAGACACTCTGATTGAAGGTTTAAAGCAAACCTTCGAAAACTTGAAGAGATGGAGATGGAAGTTGAACCCAAATAAATGTGTATTCGGAGTTCCCTCGGGACAACTACTCGGATTTTTGGTCAGTCAACGCGGGATTGAAGCCAGCACCAAGCAAATTCGAGCTATAATAGAGATGGGCCCACCTAGAAGTATCAAAGATGTGCAGAAACTAACAGGATGCATGGCGGCCCTCAACCGTTTCATATCAAGACTCGGCGAAAAGGGGTTACCTTTCTTTAAACTACTAAAGAAGACAGAAAAGTTTGAGTGGACAAAAGAGGCCGACGAAGCTTTCAAGAAACTTAAGGCATACCTCACATCCTCGCCAATTCTCACACCCCCAAGGAAAGACGAAGATATGATGCTATACATTGCGGCGACTACTGCTGTGGTCAGCATGACAATAGTCGTAGAAAGAGAAGAAGAAGGACGCGTGTATAAAGTACAACAACCCGTATACTACATCAGCGAAGTATTATCTGAATCAAAAATCCGGTACCCACATGTACAAAAACTACTCTACGCTCTACTTATCACCTCACGCAAGCTTCGCCACTATTTTGAAAGCCACAAGATTACCGTGGTGACAGACTTCCCGCTCGGAGACATCTTACACAACAGAGATGCGACGGGACGCATATCAAAGTGGGCAGTTGAACTCGGGGCTCTTAACATCGATTTCACCCCACGGAAAGCGATCAAATCTTAAGCCCTTGCCGATCTTGTGGCCGAGTGGACAGAGAATCAACAGCCTTTATCAAGTACAATCCTTGACCACTAGAAGATGTACTTTGATGGGTCACTCAAACTAGGCGGAGCCGGTGCAGGCGTTCTCCTCATTTCTCCAGAAGAAAAACAACTCAAGTACGTCCTTCAGATATTATGGCAAGCTACAAATAATGAGGCAGAATATGAAGCCCTCATCCACGGGCTACGAGTGGCAATTACCCTCGGAATAAAGAGATTACTCGTATATGGCGATTCAGCAGTGGTCATCAACCAAGTAAACAAAGATTGGGATTGCACAAAAGAAAACATGGGTGCTTACTGTGCTGAAATACGGAAACTTGAAAAACATTTCCAAGGATTAGAAATTTTACACGTCCTGCGCGATTCCAACATTGCAGCAGATGTCCTTGCCAAGCTCGGATCAGACAGAGCAAAGGTTCCACTCGGCGTATTCATAGAAGAGCTATCAGTTCCATCTATCAAACAACCCGGTGAGACAACCCATGAAATTCAGGCTAAAGGCGTTCAGATCTTGGTAATCAACACTTCATGGAGCCAAGTTTTCATCGACTATATCAAAGAAAATAAATTGCCAGCAGATAAAGCAGAAGCCACCCAAGTTGTTCGCAGAAGCAAAAACTACGTTCTAGTAGGAGATAGACTTTACAGAAGAGCAGCATCATCAGGGGTACTCCTGAAATGTGTCTCATTTGAAGAAGGCAAAGAGATCCTAGACGAGATACACTCAGGTTGCTGTGGAAATCATGCCGCTTCAAGGACACTGGTTGGCAAAGCATTTCGCACCGGATTCTACTGGCCAACCGCTTTGAAAGACGCAGAAGAACTTGTCAGAAAATGCAAAGGTTGCCAAATATTTGCAAGACAAGCCCATGTGCCAGCTCACAATCTTATCTGCATCCCACCCGCTTGGCCTTTTTCCTGCTGGGGGCTAGATCAAGTGGGACCCCTGAAGAAAGCAAAAGGCGGCTTCGAGTACATCTTTGTAGCAATCGACAAGTTCACCAAGTGGATTGAATACAAACCACTCGCGAAGTACAGCGCAACCAAAGCAGTCGAATTCATCCAAGACATTACGCACCGCTTCGGCATGCCCAATTGAATCATCACAGATCTAGGCTCCCCCTTCACAGCTATAGAATTCAAAAGCTGGGCACAAGACTGTGGTTTCAGTATAGACTATGCGTCTGTTGCACATCCAGAAGCCAACGGACAAGTAGAAAGGGCCAATGGACTCATACTAGCCGGATTAAAACCAAGGTTATACGAAAAACTAGTGGACTATGGGTCCAAATGGATTAAAGAATTACCAAAAGTAGTATGGGGGCTACGAACTCAAATAAGCAGAGCAACAGGCTACTCACCCTTCTTCCTAGTTTACGGGTCAGAGGCCGTACTGCCTACCGACTTGATCTGGACATCACCAAAGATAGAACAAAACGATGAAGGAGAAGCAGAACACACAAGAAGATTAGAACTCGACAGCTCAGAAGAAGTCAGAGTAAACGCTACCCTCCAATCAGCCAGATACCTACAAGGTTTAAGACGGCACTACAACAAGAGTACCCATCCTCGATCACTACAAGTCGGAGACTTAGTGCTAAGAAGGATACAAAAGACTGACGGACGACATAAGCTACTCAGCCCTTGGGAAGGTCCGTTCATTGTCACAAAAGTCACCGGACCAGGCACATACAAGTTAATAATCGAAGATGAAAAAGAAGTCAGCAATACATGGCACATCAGCCAGCTAAGAAGATTCTACGCGTAAAAACAACTCAAGAAAAAAAAAGATATGCAAGCCACAAGGGACCAACATTCATAATCGACGAAGGACAATATTCTTCAACAACATATGTATTAGTTTATATTCATGATCAATAAAGATGATATTCATCCACAGCATGTCTTGTCATGACTTCCAACGAGTTGTTTTCACGAAACAAAAAGCAAAATGGCTGAAAACATGCCTGAGCATCCCGGCCGAGAGCAAAATAGCTGAAAAGACGCTTGAGCCTGCCGATGAGGGTAGCTAAAAGCTAACACCCGAAACAAAAAGCAAAATGGCTGAAAACATGCCTGAGCATCCCGGCCGAGAGCAAAATAGCTGAAAAGACGCTTGAGCCCGCCGATGAGGGTAGCTAAAAGCTAACACCCGAAACAAAATGCAAAATGGCTGAAAACATGCCTGAGCATCCCGGCCGAGAGCAAAATAGCTGAAAACATGCTTGAGCCCGCCGATGAGGGTAGCTGAAAGCTAACACCCGAAACAAAAAGCAAAATGGCTGAAAACATGCCTGAGCATCCCGGCCGAGAGCAAAATAGCTGAAAACACGCTTGAGCCCACCGATGAGGGTAGCTAAAAGCTAACACCCGAAACAAAAAGCAAAATGGCTAAAAACATGCCTGAGCATCCCGGCCGAGAGCAAAATAGCTGAAAAGACGCTTGAGCCCGCCGATGAGGGTAGCTAAAAGCTAACACCCGAAACAAAAAGCAAAATGGCTGAAAACATGCCTGAGCATCCCGGCCGAGAGCAAAATAGCTGAAAAGACACTTGAGTCCGCCGATGAAGGTAGCTAAAAGCTAACACCTAAAACCAGTCGACCGAAATTGAACTTCAAAAGACCCTCCAGCTCTTCGTTCCGAAAAGCAAGAGGCTCGGGGGCTACATCCAGATAGGAATACTTTTTCCTCAGAAAAGTACAAGCGCCACTCAAAAAAGCATTCGGATGCCGAAGTTCGTCAAGGCGACATTCTATGCCGAGCCGTTTTTACATAGCGCGGACGAAAGGTTGTCAACACAAAGATTTACATCTAACAAGTCATAGCGTGGACAAAGCACTCGACGGATCACAAAAGAGGAAGAAAAGAAAAGTACTCGACAAATCGAGGGGTCTCGTCAGGATAACGCACAGAGTTGTTTTGAGGAGCAGAGATGAAAACGGGACAAAGTACTCAGCAAGTCAAGTAACTTCGACCACACCCAGGCAAAGAATACATCAACGACAATAAAGAATCTTCATTTAAAGAGGAGTGTAATATTACAAGGGGCTAGTCAATCGGATCAGGCATTGTCATCAGGAAGGGAAATATCGATATTTAGACTGTCTACAACCCTACTGGCTAAACCTTCGACCTCAGGCTCCATCCTCTCAATGGCATCAAGGTATTCTTGGCTTTTAGCTTCCTCTGCTATCTTGGACAGAGGCGCCTCCGGAGCAAGGACCTGGACCTGGGCCAGCACATTCTTGGTACATACTTGAGCACACTTCTTCGCGAACTCTTGGAAACGAGTCAGAATCCGGGGAATGAACTGCGCCCAAGACTGCCCGTCATCCGCTGGAGTCCGGAGAACATCAGCTACTGAACGAAAAGATTTCCACAAAACGTTCCAATTTTCGGTAGCCGTCGCCAGCTTCCCGGACAAGCCTTCAATAGTTTTTTGGGCCTGCACAAGATCTCTGTCAGCTCCACGCCTAATCAGCTTAGCAAGGGCGAGTTCTTCCTCAGCATGAGTAATTACCTCCTCAGCCTTATTATGACTAGAGCGGACAAGAGCCTTCATTTCATCGATACTCTCCGAGAGCTTCTGCTTCTCAACTCAGAGAACTAGACAAGACACCGAAGAACAAGTCAGCGAAAAAAGAAGTCAAAATACAAGAAGAAACAGGCAGAACCCGCGACACCTTTGCATTCATTCTTTGTAGACTCCACCGCGGCATCTTTCTGCTTCTCCATCTCCACTACCTGGGCACGAAGGATCTTCTCCTCCTTTTGGTGCATTTGACGCTCTGTCTCCAACTCAGCCCGGAGGAGGTCGAGATCGGCTTTCAGAGCGTCCACCTCGGAAGACAACTTTCTCTCATTTTCAGATGAGAAAAAGAAGCCAGAATGATCACGAGAGAAAGACTGAGCAAAAAGAGGCAAAGAGAAACAAGGCGTAAGGATAGAAGAAAAACAAGCATGCAAAAGAGGAGTGGCAGTAAAACCTACCTGGAGCTTTTCACCAAAAGAAGTCGCGAGGGTCGACAAGCTCCCCCAGGCTGCGGTCAGCTCCGATAACCGATGGGTGGCATCGAACTGTTGCACCATGTCATCGGAAAAAGAGGGACCGCCGGAAGCAAGAGAAGGGGAAGGAGAGGCCAGCTGGGGCGAAGAAGGAACGACCAAAGCAACCTCCAGGGAAGCCAGAGCCAAACCCTCAGAAGGACCCAGCGCGACGGCCACAGTCACCTCCAGAGCGGCCAAGTCCGCAACTTCGCCAGATAGCTCTGAAGCCCCCGCAGCAACTTCATCAACAGAATGTTGTGAGTCCTATGGCTCGGAACTCGTTGGCACGGCGGGAGGCAGAGAAGAAGTCGATGAAGAAATGAGAGAAGACGAAACACTAAAAAGTGATAAAAGTCAGCACCGATAAGAACTAGAGGAAGGAAGATAGAAGCCAAAAAGATAAAGCTAGAATCTACTCACCCAACCACTTTCTTCTTCGCGAAGCCAAGAGAAGGCCTCGTAGGGGGAACCACGACGGCGAAAACGTTCCCGCCACCCAGCGACAGGAGCGGGATAGCCGACAACGGAGCCGCGGAAGAAGCCGGGGCTGGAGCCATGGAAGAACTCCGCACTGGAGGAGCGGTAGAGCTCGGTACCGAGGCTACCAAAGAACTCAACACCGGAGCTTCAGAAGAAGTCGGCATGGGAGCCTCAGAAGAACTCACACCCGATCTCCGATTACTTCAAAAAGTTCAAGACTAAAAGTCAAGACAAAGAAGAGAAATTCAATGCAATAGGAATATGAAAAACAACTCACCGCCGCATGATGAGGGGTACTTCATCATCCTCTTCTTCCTCAGCCAAGGAAACCAGAGCACATGCTGAAAAGAGGATGAAAAGTACTCGGTTCAAGAGAGAAACAGGAAAATAAAGGAACAAAGAGTATTAAATGTGCTCACCTAAGAGCATGCTAGCAACAACTGGAGTACCTGAGGGAGTACTTGGTTTGCGAGGCTTCTTGGAGACAGGCAGGCCAGATGAAGACCCATCCGTTCGCCCCCTCTTTGGGACACTGCGAGGACCGCGAGGGACTAGACGAGGAACATATTCTTCATATACATCAATAAATCCGGAAGAAACCCCAGGAAGGGCGGTAGAGGTTTGGGACTTACTAATTACAGAAGTTCCAGCAAGTTTATCCCCATTCTCCGCCACGGCGGGGAGAACATCAAGAGGGACCGGGTCGACAAAGTTCCGCCCAAGCTCCTACGAAAAAGGATAAAACACCGAGACAAAGAAAAGCTAAGCAAGAACGGATGTAGCAAGAGTACATAAAGTACTCAAACAAAAAGATAGACAGCTCATAGCTGGGGGCGGGTTGTTAGCTGAGAACTCGGAGACAACAGGAGGAATGACGCTCACTCCTTTCAGCATCTTCTGGAGACGCTCGAGTACCTCCTCACTGGTCAGCTCAAGAGCTGGGACCATGCGTGAAGGATCCTCGGCCCCAGAATACTCAAAGCCGAGATGCTCCCGCTCTTTCAAAGGCTGAACCCGGCGATGAAGGAAGCTCGAAACAATACCAAAGCCGGTCAAACCCTGCTGTTTCAGCATGCTAATCCTATCAAGGAGTGGCTGGATCGCTTGAATCTCAGCAGGTGACTCAAGCTTCTTGTCCCATCGGTCATTCACCACAGGACCAGATCCGGAGTGGACGACAAGGGAAGGGATCAAATTGGCAGCGTAAAACCACTCGGCACGCCAATCTTTGACAGAATCGACCAGGTCATAGTCAAAAAACTTAATTTTGAGACCCTGGCGAAACTGAATCCCGCAACCGCCAAGAACGCTGGTCTCTTCACGGCGGGGTTGAGGTTTCAGACGAAAGAAAAAGTGAAAAAGAGATAGAGAAGGAGGGATTCCAAGGAAAGCTTCGCAAAGATGAACGAAAATAGAAAGATGGAGAACGGCATTGGGGGTTAGGTGGTTCAGACTAACCTCGAAATAACCAAGAAACTGATGAAGGAAAGCGGAAGCAGGAAGGCAAAGTCCGGCGCGGACAAAGGAAACGAAGAGGACAATCTCACCAGGACTCGGAGCTAGAACCCGATGCTCGCCCGGAACTCTCCATTCAGCGATGACTTTGCTTTGGATCAAGCCATCGCTAACGAGCTCGCGCAGCTGGTCTTCGCTTGTTGTTGGAGCCGGCCAAACCTTCTGAGCAGCCCTCATGGCCACGAACTCCTGGTTTTCGATCAAAGAAAGGGATGACTCCTCGTCCACGAAGGTCGCTTGAGACTTGCTTGCGGTTTTCTTCTTTCCCATGAACTGGCGGAAGCAAAAAAGGCACTAAGGAAGATGAAGCTAGGATGATGGTGCTCGGGTGACGGCGACGATGATGGCGGTGGATTTCTGAAAGCTAGGGTTTAAAGGCAAGAGCTGGGCAGCAAGGGAAAGGAAGATAAAAGGTCTTTAAATAGATTTTTCAGTGATACAAACGGCCCACAAGGCCCGTTAAAACACAATGTGGGAACGCAACGGTCCATTTACCGAAGCAGCTAAAACGACGGAGGGCACAAATCCACACAACGGTACAAACCAACGGGCAGATTTTAGACTTATCTGTCCAGCACCACGGCAGGGTTATCAGATCGCTACAAGAACAACCCGTCAAACCAAGAAGAAAGAAAGGGCTACCTCACAAGGAACAAAAGAATCCAGTTATGTAAGAAAGAACTCGGTAGTCTCATGAACGACAGGGATCACAATAGAAAAGTAAAAGACAACTCAGAAGACAAGATTCGTTACATTACAAGCGAATTCAAAAATAGAAGATTACAAATCTTACAAGACCCAACGAACTCGGCACCACGAAAAGCAAAGTAGCAAAGAGGAACACGGACACGGCTAGGCTCTGGAATGACTACATGTCCCAAATTGCTACTCGGAAGGACAAACTGCCATCAGCTGCACTGTTTTCTCCAAAGGACGGACGCAGTGCACCCAAGGCGGAAATCGGCAGCACGGCAAGACAACATGGAGCAGAGAAGGCCGGCGGGCATCTGTCTACCCAAGACCGATGTGATGCTGGATATGGTGTTGATCTGCACCGGACAGTCTCAAGACAGGCGACGAGGATCAACCCAGAACTACCAGATGAAGAAACGAAGCCCACATCATAAGACTTCCTCCAACTACCACCACGTACATCCTGGCACAATGCTGCCGCGGGATTAGCCTACCTCTAATCCCTATCACAAGACTTCCTCCAGCTATGACAAGACACACAGGAACTACAAAATATGCCCGAGGGTTGCTCTACTTCACAAACTACCATGTTCATGACCACGAAGGTTTCAACAGAATGTCCAATTGATGAAAACAAGCACTCCGGGACAGTATTTATAGACCAAAGGAGCGGCGCACATGGACTAGGAGTACCAACGAAATAAGCCTAACAAAGGACACAGTGAAAAGACAGGACTCAATAATGGATGACTCAGGCGAGAGGAAACAGTACTCGAAGACGGGCATATTCGGAAGAATATACCAGCACAGTACAACCCATGAACAAAAGGCATTTACACTCAACCACCACCATACAACTACATCTGACAACAGCAGACTATCAAAGAATACACCAAGACCTCGCATCCGAGTTCTTCCTGAACAAAACAACACGGATATACGCTCGGGGGCTCGGCCAGCATCATAGCTTAATCAACACTAAGCTAGGGAGCTCGACCTTCATTTCAACTACTCCCGAAGGCTCGGAACCAAAGACAAAGGACCAAGAATACAAGAAACTCAAGACTACAACGACGACGACACATCAAGACTCTTCATCCGACTTCTTTTCTAAAGAGAAGAACTCGGAGAAAGCACGGGGCTGCGGGATACATAGCCCCAGAATTTTTTGAAGACAAGAATCTGGACCCTCCAACTTTTGCAAGCAAAAGCAAGAGGCTCGGGGGCTACACTCAGTGAGTGTAATTTCACCCAAAAAGAACCCGGACATAAGCTCGGAGGCTGCATGCCGCGAAACTACTCGGATGATGGTTTAATCCAAGACTAAAGGGCCGCTTCGGAAAGATGCCGCAAAAACTACTCGGATGATGACATAATCCAAGTCTCAGGGACTACTTCAGAACACAAATTTTCAAACAACATAAAGGATCAAGATCCTCCAACTTTTTGTTCCAAATAGCAAGAGGCTCGGGGGCTAGACTCAGTGAGTGCCCCTTTTCTTCGAAAAAGCGCACGTCACCAAAAGACTTCCTCAACGCAGACCACTTCAAGACATTACGACAAAAAGAACCCAGAACGAGCCATATTCGAGTTCTTTTTGATAAAACTTCAATGAACAATCAGAGCAACTTCAAGACAAGATCCTCCAGCTCCTTGTTCCAAATAGCAAGAGGCTCGGGGGCTACAACCAGATGGATGTACTTTTTCTTCAAAAAGCACTCTCCACTCGAAGATCCCAAGAAGCGCTACAAGGTTTCACTCCAGAAAGCACTCGGATGACATTTTGTTCCTACTCAACAAGACTTGAAGGAGCAAAGCGAGACTTTTAGAGCTCAACCATGAAGTGCTCGGGGGCTTATCGATGCAGGACCCACATGATACCCCACAAGGGAGAGAGAAGATCTAGTTCAACTAGGATTCTTCCCATGTAATCTTAGTAGTAGAACTATTAAGTAATCCTATTAGGAAATCTCATTGTAAACCGACTAGGACTCTGGCCTCCTGACTATATAAAGGAGGGCAGGGCTCCTGAGAGGGAGGACGATAATTGTACAACACAACATATCACAATCAATCCAACACAAAGGCGAACACCGACTGGACGTAAGGTTATTACTCGATCCACGATCGAGGGCCTAAACCAGGATAAATTGACTGTCTCTTGCGTTAACCATCGAGTTCAGCATACGCTGAAGCCCGAACATACTGCCCCGGGCACCCCTATGGCAGGCTATCGGTGGTGAAACATCGACAGGGATATAATAAAAGGGATGAATAGAGCGATCAAAGTAGGTTTCTGAATGAGAGCACCACAAGTGATGAGATATGGCCCACTCAACTGCATTGATCTCAGAGCTTCTGCCCGCTCGAGCTTGCGACAAAGCCTTATGTAATGCCTTATGGGTGGGATGATGTTGCCACGACCCGAAAATAGTTCCAAATAAAACCTAGCATGAATCTTCTGTATTGTCAATCCAAATGGGCAAATGGTTTGCTGGGTCTCGTATGTAGTTTCTGGTATGTGATTCCCCTTCGGTAGTGTTGGGTTCATAGACCCAGGGTCCCTCATGGACCAGCTTCCTAAACAAAGGCTCAGCCCAGCTGACAACGTTGCAAACGACACTTAACTCTTGGGCCGGCCCAAACACCTAAATGACAGGTCAAAAGGACAATCCAATCTCTGACTGAAAGGCCTGGCCGAGAAGGAACGATGCCCGCTTCCAACTCTGGCCCGCCTCTCCGATCGGAAGGCCTCGCCTCCGACTCCAGCCTGCCTCCGGACAGCCTCTCCGACCGAAAGGCCTGGCCAAACACCACTTGCGACTCTGACCCACGTCTCAGACTATGGATGCGCCAAACCCCTGCTCACCGCTCTTCTCCAACTAGTGCAATCAGGGCCGACTGGACCAACCGATCGGGGACGCTCGCTCGGTAAGGACTAGGAAACAGACGGAGAAAGTGAGACAGGGCACTCAAGTCAACCGCAATACCGAGGAACGTACCCTATACACCTGCAGGATAGTACCCTGCGACCTCCCTGGCATGACAGAACCCAAGCAGTGTTGTAGGCGTCGACATTTTCCCTACAATGTTGTGGGCGCCATCAACTCCCATACCGGACAAACACGGTGAGGCTCCCCCCACATGCCTCTGGGCATCAACAGTGTTGTGGGCGCTGGCATTTACCGTACCAGGCGAACATGGTAAAACCCCTACATGCCTCTCGGCATCAACAGTATAGCAGGCACCAACGTCTGCTATACCAGAAGATGACGACACAACCTCCCACGTGCATCTGACATTAAACAGTATTGTGGGCGCCTACCATCATCTTGTATCCACCGGCGTGGGCAACAAGACTTAGTAGCATGCGTACTCTCCCCCTCTCACTTGTAAGACCATCCCCTTTATCTATAAAAGGGGATGCGCTCTCTCCCAACAGATAGATCGATTAGTTTACTAGTACATAACAACAGAACCACCAGGTTCAAACCATAAGCACACGCTTGAACACTTAGCATATAGTGGAGCTCCCATCACTCTCGGTCCCTCTGACCAGAGTCCGACCAGACCTCTTGTACCCCCAATCTTTCTCCTTCTCGTTTGTAACCCCACTGCAAACTTCGAGCACCTGGGCTCAGGAATGAAGTCACCGACCGACTCAAACTGGACGTAGGGCACATTGCCTAAACCAGTATAAACCCTGTGTCATTGAGTGCTAGGCCACCTTCGATCACAATGTATGACAAAACTACAAATATTTATGTGTTGGTCACTTTCTGCACCGACAGTTAGCGCCGTCCGTGAGGAAGATGCTGTACGTTCAATACTTTTTGGTCATCGGATGGCCTACTTTTCCGCCACCTTCGCCATGGTGCGCTCAAGTGATACAATTTGCTTTGGCTCATTGGAGTTTCGCGCACTCCCACCTACTGGGATGCGGGCTCCACCCGTCTTCGAGCCATCCTAGGCCTTCCTCTTCGGAAGCCTGGACTTCGTCACCGACCCGCTTGGCGTACTACACCTCCGCGAGGAGGCACTTGTTCCGATGACTGTCGTAGGGGCGCCCTCCCTCGGCTCTGGGACACACAACGACTTCAATGACAAGGCGCCTAAGCTTCATTCCGAGCAAACTCTCTGCTCAAACCCCGCTGTGAGTAATGTACATACTGTTATTTACTCACTATTTGCTATCTTCCACCGATTGTCCGAAGGGACCCCATTGTCCCTACCGTGACCGCCATGCAACCGGTTCCCCTACGGCCTCGTGTACCCCGTGGATGCATACGCCCGAGGGCTCCGAAGGATGCCGGTGCCGCCCCCTCTCATGTTTGAATTTGTGGGGATGGCGAGCTATGCTCCCACCTGTTTTCTCGACCTCATGGATGACGATGTTGAGAGTGATGGCTCCAGCATCAGTGACGTGGCACCTAGCCACCGTCCGTCCTGGGAGTGCGCTATGATAGACGCTTTGGGACAGCCACTGGTGGTAGCGGAGTCCTTGCAGACTCACACCCCTCCGAACCCTCGTACGACGACCCTCACGCTCACACGGGAGCACGGTGAGGAGCTACGACTATGGCGACAGAACCAGCCGCCACCTATGTCGGTGCGCTCAACACACCGCACTACGTCCTATGCGCATAAACCAGTGAGCGGCGCTCGGGGTCGCACCTACCAGGTCCAGCGAAACATCATGGATGGGAGGAACAATCCCCCTCAGTTCACTCGAGCTGACCAGAACATCGCCGCTGCGGCAATGCTTCTGCACGGCCTTCCCGAGCCGAACGACCCCCAGGAACAGGCGATCCACTGGAACCTCCGGGCACTGGTGGAAACCGCCGCCGTTCAATAGGCGGAGAGCTCCGTGTCATGACACCGACTCATGGCCTCTCTCCCCACCAGGGGAGTGGGGACGCACTAGACGAATCGCTCCGCCCGCTCACCGCTACAGCCGCTGAGCGCAGCACAGGAGGCCGAATCTGCGCCCCGGCTTGACCTAGCGCCCGCTCCGCACCGACTGCCTGTACACGAGCAGCTCGGACCGAACCAAGACGCTCGCAGCGTCATCAGCAACCGGCATCGGTCCCGGCATGATGATGGCGTCCGTCGAGCGGTAGTGATGGCAGGCGACACAGACCCTAGACGGACCATCACGAGGAGTGGTGAAACGCACCCTAGGCGCGGTCGCCAGCTGGACGACCGGAGTCCCAGCCCGGATGGCCCAGGACCATGGGCCTTTGCCTGACGTATCCAGAGAGCGCTGCTCCCACAACGCTTCAATGGAGGCTGAGACAAAGGCAAGGCTAAGCGCGAGGATCAGGACGAGGGCCCCTCAACGTAGAGGGGCAAAAAGAACAAAGAAGATCGTCGTCAATCGACCAACTCTATGTTGGTCGCCACGGCTGACCACATGGACAAGCAGCCCCAACAGGGCTTTCTGGACCACTTCAATGAGCTCATGGAGAGCCCATGCACCAACCACGCCTACTCCGTCAAACACCTCTACAAGGACTACGAGCTCCTCAAGCGCCTTCTGCAATGGGCCGGCGGGCCAAAGGAAGGAAAAGGCAAAGAAACAACGACCAAGAAAGGGGGCGTAGCGGGCAAGGATCTGGACGACTGAAGGTCCCTATACGGCGACCAAGGTGATCCTACCGAACGCCTACCGACTAAAGGACGACAACAGTAACATTCTCACCAACACTTGGAACAGCGAAAAACTACGTCGTTTCTTCCTCTAAAATTCAATCTTATAATTTTTACTTAATGTTCGCTCCTATAAAGCGCCCCGACCCGAACACTTTAGGCCTGGGTCGCTCGGGGGCTCCACGGGGATGCAACGTCACCCCTCTTTTTACTTTCGTATGATAAATACATTTTTCCCTGAACAAAACGGCAGTCCATTCCTTTAATTACCTTACGTAACTTTGCTTAAAATATTCCGACCAATCGCACCCTGCCTCTACCTATGGTTATGAGCGACTTAGCCTCATGGGCTATGCCCGAGCTCTTAAAGTTGTAGCCTATGGTGCGAACGGGCAGGTGCGAAAAAGAAGAGAATAAAAAGCAAAGTTATGATAACGTACAAATAAGGAAATGGACGGAACAAGCTTCCTCGAACGGAGTGGTTCCATTACAAAAGAAAAGTTACTGTATTCATAAATACACAAAAATGCTTTACACAGGGGCTCCCCCATGACATTATCTTCCACATTTGCTAAAGTATTTCTACTCTAAAACTTCTACTATGGCTCTGCGGCGGCATCGACTACCGGCTCGACCGGCGAGGGAAAGGGCTGCTTGTCCTCCGACTGGGCAATATTCGGCCCGGTTGGAGGCGGGGCGATGTCCACTTCTGACCTAGGCTCCACGCCATCCACAGGCTAGGTGACGTCCTGCTGACGCACGCTTCCGGTCATGTCCACACGACGGGCATCCATCACCCACTGCGCGGAGACTTGCTTGGCCAACAACTTTACGTGTGGCAGCAAGCTCTCCCCAAGCGATTGGTTGTCCTCCATGCTACAGCCGTCGGCATAGCCGCTGCAAATGGTGGCGAAGTCCAGATCCGGGTGGTACATCACCACCAAAGTCAACACCCCCGACGACCCATAGAATAGCCCGTCGATGATGATGGCTTAAACCTCATCTGGAACCTCTGCTAGCCGGATGGCGGGCGCACTGGTACTTGGCGCCGACCCGAAGACCTCCGAGATGACGAGCTAGGCAACATTGCATATCTAGTCAAGTTCCCCCTCGAGAGCATGACGCTCTTCAAGGGACTTGGCCAGCACCTCCGCATTCTGGCCAAACGTCGCTTTGGCCATCTCTAGGTCCTACTCCAACAACCCCACCTTTCCACCCAGCTCTGGAAAAAGGACGATAAGCTTAGAATCAAGCTAAAGGAAGAAACCAACATGTTGAAAGCAGAAAAGGTACTTACCGAGGCGAGTGTTCTCGAGGATAGAGAGTGCCTCCGCCTGCCGGGTCACCTGCTCGCACAGCCGGGCATTCGCCTCCTCCGTCCCCATCACCCGGCCCCGGAGCGCGAGCACTTCCTGGTCAGCCTTCGACCGGGCCTTTTGCTCTAACTCCAGGGCCTTCCGCTCTGAATCCAGGGTCTCTAGGGCTCTTTGGAGCGCCACCTCGGTGTCTACCAGGGACTTCTATAGTGCCACCTCGGTGTCCGCCTAGAGGGCCTTTGCCACCTCAAGCCCCTACTCGGTGGCAGTCGCCCGTTCCGCCACAAGCACTTCCACCGCCCGCACCTTGGTCACCTCCGCCGCCTGGTCCTGGGACTCATGGCGAGCGGACTCCAGCTGATGCTCAAGCTTGGCCATCCGGGCATGCTCCATCTAGAGGAAATGGGACTTACGACACGACATCTCCTCTAGACCCTGCAAAAACGAGAAGCAAGCATGCTGAGGCAACCGACGAAAGACCAAGGGGTCAAGGACGAGCGCGGGAAACTCACCATCATGGCACGGTGCAGGTCGACCTTGACCAACTGCTGGACGGACTCAACCCGCTCCTTGGCCTCCTCAAGTTTCACCAATAGCTTGTCGAGATCAAACTCCATGGCGAGTCCTCTCCCCCCAAGGATGTCCTAGAGCTGACACTACTGCGAACCCCGAAGGGCGAAACGAACCTTCGTTGGGTCCTCAGGACAGGGCCACTCTAGGTCAGGTTCCTTCGACCTGCTAGAGGGCCCAGTCCTCGACTAGACCACTGCCAGCTCATGCGACGGCGCCAATAGCTCCACCATGTCGTCAGCTTCGTCGTCGGAAGGGATCTCCACCACCTCGGTTTCATGGGCCACCGATAGGTGTTCCGGCTTTGTCCCGGCCGTACCTCCCCCGGGCACCTCCAGCGTTGACCAGGAAGGTGAGTCGCGCAGCCCTCCGCTTGGTGAGGCAGGGAGCCTGGTTCCCCTCTCCTCTTCTGCCACAGCCAGGGGGGAGGTGCCACAAGGGACACCTCCGACGCGGACTCCACCATCACCACTGGGATCACCGCTAGCACCGTTGCCGCTGCCACCACCGTACTAGCGACAGGCCCGAGGGGCACTGCCCCCGGAAGGGAAGGACCCGCCGCCACCACCCTGCTCTCCTCACCGCTTGCCACGGCGTGTTGCAAGGTAGGCCTCCAATCCTCCCACATGGGAGTTGGGGCGATGCTCAGCCCTGACAACATCTGGCCACTGTCAAAAAGGTACTGGTCAGTCACACTCCAAAAAACTCAACAGCAAGATCGAAAAGAGACAAAGAAAGGCATATCGGGATGTAAGCGGTATAAATCTAAAACCCCGACCCGACATCAATGGGCCCATAGGGCGAGGACCACTCTCGGGCTGTGACCCATGCCCCCTCACTTCAGTCGGGGGCGGAGTCAAACCAACTGGCTCCTGCCCAGCCCGCGAGTCGCCACGACCTTCGGCTCGGGGCACGCTGACTGGAGCAGCTGGCGGGGCATCCTCCTGTTGTGAGTCGCGCGCTGGCACCGGCCCCAATGACGCACGGGTGTGAGCCCGCTCCTCTAACTACCTAGCCTGTCCCACCGCGCCACGTCAGGCAGGGACGAGGCCGGTGACACCTCAGAAGGGTGCGGTGATTGTGTCCGCTTAGCCTCCCATTCGCTGACGGTGTCTGCACTCACAGCACGCTTCCTTGGCGTAGGAACATCGCCGCGCCTCTCTACCTCCTGCTCATCGCCAGCGTGTGCGGCCGTAGGATCACAAACGCTCCACCGATGTCACAACGTCCTCTTGGCTTTCCTCCTCCTCAGAGAAGATCATGTCATCACCCACCTCTATGGGGGCCTCCAACTCGAGCTCTGACTCGACATCACTCCTGTTTTCCCTGGCCCGCATGCGCCGAGTGATCTCCTTCTCCTTCTCATGCTTTCACCGAGCCTCCTCGGCTTTCTTCTTCTTCCTAGCATCCACTGCCTCCTTTTGGGTGGCCTGCCGTGCGGCGCCCTCTGGCCCCTTTGGAAGGTGCGTCCAGGACTTGTAAACTCAAAGTCCCTACGAAACAGGTGACTCAATCAGAAAATAGGAAAACAAAGGGGAAAAGAGCACATAGTAAAAGAGAGGAGAGCATACCAGTTTGGACACCATCATGGAGTTGAGGGGACCGGGCTTTCCATCAAGGGTCTCCCTAGGCCTTATCTGCAGCACCCGATCAAGGCGACTCCAGACCTCGTCGTTCGGTAGCTCCTCAGGTGACACACGGTCAGGGTCTATTGGACCATTGTACTTCCACATCGGCCGTGTCCTCTCTACCAATGGAGTGACCCAATGGCGGAAGAGGGTATGGAATACCCGCACCCCCATCAAGGCCACGCCGCATGAGCTTCTGGAGCTCTGCCTCGATAATCTCCACCTTATGCTTCTGTCGGCTGGCGGGGCCCCACGACCAGCTATCTAGCCTCTCCGGCCTCCTGCCGGTGAAAGGAGGGAACGATGCCTCCTCCGGGTTCCTAATGTAGAACCATTCCCCATGCCACCCCCGATTGGAATCACAGAGGGTATACACGGGGTACGAGCGCCCCGCCCTCGGTTTCTTCTGCCGCGCGAAGCCCCCCACCGACGTGGTCTCGAGCGGATTCCCCACCGACAAAGTTTGCCTAGAGAACATCCACTGAAAGAAGTCCACGTGCGGCTCCATCCCAAGAAAGGCCTCATACACGGTGACAAAGCCGGTGATATGCAGCACCCTGGTCGGATTAAGGTGCTACAGCTCCAGGCCCACTCGTTGAGGAGCCCATGTAGGAACCAGTGCGCGGGGTATCCTAACCCATGCTCATGGAAGGCAAGGAAGAAAACAACATCTCTGGCCCAAGGTTGTGGGAAATCCTCCCTCCTAGGAACCCTCCAGTGCACCACCTCCTTCGGCGGTAGAAACCCTTTCTCAGTGAAGGCCTCTAGCACCGACTCCCTCACAATGGATGACCTCTAGCCCAACATTTCACTCTAGATTTGTGAAAGGATTTGTGAGTCTTCCCCTCTCCCTCTTTATCCCTTTTTTCTCTCCTAGGAACCACCGCGGCACTCAGACGCTCTTGGCGAGAAGGAAGAAAGAGAAGAGATGATAGATGAGGAATCGGTGAAGGAACAGGGCGAAAGCCCTCTCCCTTCTCCTACTTAAAGAAAGGGGCACAATAGTAAGGAAAGACAAAAGGATTGGGGTGAGAAACCCTCTCCCTTCCCCCATTCAATGCGGATGAAAAACGACGAGACGCACCTTGACCGATGGGACGCACACTGACCGACGGAACAGTGCTTGGTCAGATGGGATGTGGCCTGGGTATGGCCCACCACTACCACACGACCGGGCGTGAGAAACAAAGTGCCACCAAGCGTAGGCGGTTCTCCACCTTCCTAGGCGGGACTTGGAAAAACCCAAACAACGGGATCTTTGCCAGGAGAGACCATCGGGCTTCCTAAGTCAATCGAACGGCTCAGGAAAACACCGAGAGACAGGCAAGGAGCAATGGGACGCCCCATGTGGGACATTTTCGATTGGAGCTCTTCAAACCCCGTCACTCGAGTCATCAAGGTAACATTACCAACCCCCACTATTTCTTTATATAAATCATTCATACATCCATATGTGCATTCATTACATACACCCGCGCCCCCTGGATGATTCTACCCGAATCGCTCGAGGGCTCAGGGGCTAAAGCATTATGTATGCAGTCAAATGCATCACAACGCTCCGTGTTACATCATGAAGTGGCAGTTGCCTCATTCAACATGAGTGACGACCAACCGGGGCTCGAAGGCCGGCCCATGAAGGGCTCGAGACCGCCTTGCATCAAACAGAGCTAGGGGAGAAAAACGCAGATGAGCCCGGAGCGGCCCTCACCTAGTCTACCCCAAAGCAGATAGGGTCATCTCAACCTTCTCGTTTGATCCTAAACCACGCCAAACCCACAAAATCTCCATCGAGGGGAGGCCAGCAGGCCACCCGGGTCGGTCTTCGGAACGACCCAGACATCTACCGGGTTGGAGGTTAAGGAGCAGTGGAATGTCACAAGAGGGCTATGCCGACCCCGTCACGAACGATGGTCCTAGATTTCACTCGATCATACCCATTAGCAAGCTCACCGAGCACGTCACTCGAGCCCGAGCGATCGAGGCAAGCGACGTTAGCTCAGCCCCTCCGGTTGTGAGAAACCACAGATGGGGTAACGCACAAAACTCAACCGACCCATGCCAAAGGCCAATAGGGCTTAGGGGCTCAAGACACCAAAAAACACCTCAGCTGCACCTGAGTCCACGACTCCAACTCGCCCAAATCCCTCGGTGCGCCCGATGCCTGGATCTAGGAGTCCGTTTCGATCCCTCGGCTGCGCCCGACGCCAGGATCCGCGAGCTCCGTCTCGCCCGATCCCTAAAAACAAACTACCTCGGCTACGCACGACACCTTGGTTGACGACTCTGTCTCGACTAAAATGCACGCACACACGCTCGCTGACATAGAAACCCCCAGGCGATTCAGCCCGAATTGCCCGGGGGCTCGGGGGCTACACCCGCGGGTGCGCTCGCGCGCACCCGCTGACGAAACGAAACGTCCCCCGCTGGCAACGAAACATCCCAGACAATTCTACCTGAATCGCTCAGGGGCTACACCCATGGGTGCGCTCGCGCACACCCATCGTCAAGACAAAAATCCCCCAGACATTTCTACCCGAATCGCCCGAGGGCTCGGGGGCTCCTGTCGGGTTCATAAACCCAGGGTTCCTCATGGCCCAGCTTCCCAAACAAAGGCTCGGTCCAGCTGACAATGTTGCAAATGACACGCAACTCTTGGGCCGGTCCAACCACCTAAATGATAGGCCAAGAGGATAATCCAATCTCTGACTAGAAGGCCTGGCCGAGAATGAACGGCACCCGCTTCCGACTCTGGACCGCCTCTCCGACCGAAAGGCCTCGTCTCTGACTCCTGCCCGCCTCCGGATGGCCTCTCCGACCGAAAGGCTTGGCCAAACACCACTTCCGACTCTGACCCACGTCTCAGACTGGGGATGCGCCAAATCCCTACTCACCGCTCTTCTCCAACTGGCGTAATCAGGGCCGACTAGGACCAACCGACCGGGGACGCCCGCTCAGTAAGGACCAGGAAACAGACAGAGAAAGTGAGATAGGGCACTCAAGTCAACCGCAATACCGAGGAACATACCCTGTACACATGCAGGACAGTACCCTGCGACCTCCCTAGCATGACAGAACCCAAGCAGTGTTGTAGGCGCCGACATTTTTCCTACAGTGTTGTGGGCGCCATCAACTCCCATACTGGACAAACACGGTGAGGCTCCCCCACATACCTCTGGGCATCAACAGTGTTGTGGGCACTGGCATTTACCGTACCAGGCAAAAATGGTAAAACCCATGCATGCCTCTCGACATCAACAGTATGGCAGACACCAACGTCTACTATACCAGAAGAAGACGACCAACCTCCCATGTGCATATGACATTAAACAGTATTGTGGGCGCCTACCATCATCTTATACCCACCAGCGTGGGCAACAAAACTTAGTAGCATACGTATTCTCCCCCTCTCACTTGTAAGACCATCCCCTTCATCTATAAAAGAGGATGCGCTCTCTCCCAACAGATAGATCGATCAGTTTACTAGTACACAACAACAGAACCACCAGGTTCAAACCACAAGCACACGCTCAAACACTTAGCACATAGCGGTGCTCCCGTCACTCTCGGCCCCTCTGACCAGAGTCCGACCGGACCTCTTGTACCCCCATCTTTCTCCTTCTCGTTTGTAACCCCACTGCAAACTTCGAGCACCTATGCTCAGGAATAAAGTCACCGACCGACTCAAACTGGACGTAGGGCACGTTGCCTGAACCAGTATAAACCCTGTGTCATTGAGTGCTAGGCTACCTCTGATCACAACGTACGACAAAACTACAAATATTTATGTGTTGGTCACTTTCTGCACCGACAGGTAGCATGTCTAGTAGCAGATCTAGAAATGCTTTGAAGCTCAGATCTGTATAACGATGGGTTGCCTTCTGCAACAACTTAAGATTGGTGTACTTCTGTGGACAATCAGGATGCAATGGGAGCTTTGCATCTTTCATCAAAGCTTCTAATCTGGCTATCTCCTCCTCAGTTCTCCTCCCACATGGCATCGCATACTACCATCTCCTCTACTTTGTCCGTCAATTGGGCAAACCGCTCGGAGCTGAGGATACAATCAGTGTCAATGATAGGTAAGGCGATGCATACCTCAATCGGTAAAAAGAAGAGAAATAAAAATCGATCTAAATAGGTACAAGGAAAAAATTGTAGGCCTATCAATGCACAACGGTTCGTCGAGCGTGAAATCTCTGATTCAGATCGGAGCAACGACGGTGGTTGTTCGTCTAGGTCCGTCCAACTACCAACTAGGACGGATAAGAGATGCGCACACGCACTCACGACTTGGACCACTGTGACCTGTCGCCGATGGTTCAATGGATCGATCGGCGTTGCCCACTGATCCCTATGATTCCTATCACGTAGTGGCGTAGTACATGCGGCATTGCGGCATGCCATCGGCGCCTCTTCCCCGGCTGGCGCGACTAGCGGCGTCGACCTCTCCGCTCCCGCCGGGCCCCGGCCCAGCCGAACGGAAGTAAAGCGATATCACATAGGCACGCCATGACGTACGGGGCCTGCAAGCTTATGCCTTCTCACAATCTACCAGCGTATATTATCCACGATCCCCAGCCCGTGACACGCCATCGTTCGTCCATCCGAATTTTTTATAATTTAGCCCCTTTTTTTTAAAGTTTTTCACAAATAGATCCCTAGCGGAAAGAATTCAGAAAATGGACCCTTAGCTCAGCGCCATTGATGCTGGCGCCGAGGTAGGCGCCATCATCTCTAGCGCCGAGCTCCTAGGCACGGTGGATGACCTGGCAGGGAGCTCAGCGCCAAGATCTACGGCGTCGAATTTGGCGCCGTAGTGACTGGCGCCGAGCTCCCTGCATTTAACCCCGGCCCAACCTTCCTGCCCGAGCGTTCTTCCTCTTCTTTCTCCTCCCTCTCGGGTTTTTTCTCTCCCCACTTCATCCTACCTCACGAATCGGCATATTAGACCTTGAAAACCTTGATTTGATCCGTAGATCTTCGAGAGCAAGGTATCCTCGCTTCCCTCCTAGTTTTTTTAGCATCGATTCAGTATATATTAGTCGGATTTTTCAACCTAAGAATCGTCATCACTTAGGGTTTCATTGTATCCCTCAATATATATATATTATACAACCGTTGGATGATGCCAAGGCATGGAAAAAGCTAGCAAAACCTAGGCGTATGTAGTTATGTTATGTGTTCATTGTTGTGCATCAAATGGGAAACCCTAGGTTTAGGGTTTAATGTTAACTGCTTTCGTTTCTTAGAACGAAATTGGTTGTATTGTAGTTATGGTTCTCATTGACATTTATTTATGATGTTTTGATTTATGTTTGTTAAATTACATCCGTTTTGTTAGATGCAAGAAATGTTTCGGGAGGAGTTTTGGCGAAAACGGGGTCGTCCTCGAGAATTATACCCCGACGCGTCTAGCAAAGATGCCCCCGTCCCTTCTGACCTCCCTGTCCCTAACAGTGACTGTGGTTTTCTGGCCCATGTTTTTCAATCAAAACATCCGGACACAGCGGCGCGTTGCTTCTACACATGCAGTCGTTTTAATGTAAGAAATTATTTCCACTATCCTTTTTCTTTATTTATGTAAGTATGCTACTAATATTTTGTTGGAATTTTGTTGTGTAGGACCATGAGAGGTGCTTTTTCTTTCAGTGGATCGACGGTGCAGACAAGTTTGATCCTAGGTATCTCCTTTTCGACAATTGGTTTAGAGGGAGACATCCACGTGAGCACTTCAAGCGGTGGGTTCCACCCACCCTTAACCCTCCGCGAATGACGGCTAAGGAGAAGCACCTAGCCGCAGTTAGACGACTCGAGGAACCTCCTCTATGCGATTGCGGAGATCGAGCTGTGATAAACCCTGAGAATACGTTGGAGTTTGTGTGTCCAAACAAGCATGAAGTAAGTGCAAAGTGGCGGGGTTGGCGGTGGCGCGTGGCGGGTGCGGGATGCCCGGGGCTCCACGCGGCAAGTCCGGCTCGACAGGCGCGGGAGGCACGCCGGCGCTGGACGGCGGCAAGGCGGGGCGAGGCCGGCGGGGGCGGCGCAGCGCGGCGGCCAGCCGCGGGCAACGGCGTGCCGCGGGGCGCGGCGCTCCTGCACGCCGAGGCACGGGGTGGGTTGGGGGGGGGGGCGTCCACAGGGCGCACGGCGCGGGCGCGACGCGGCGCGGCTCGAGCGAGGGCGGCGGCGGCGGCGGAGCTTGGCTATTCTAGGGCAAGAGAGGGAGAAGATGAGAGAAAAGGCGCAGGCCCAATAGGTATTAAAGGCTCGGCGCCAAGATGTATGGCGCCGAGCTCCCTACCAGGTCATCCACCGTGCCCAGGAGCTCGACGCCAGAGATAATGACGCCTACCTCAGCGCCAGCATCAATAACGCCGAGCTAAGGGTTCATTTTCTGAATTCTTTCCGCCACAGGTCTATCTATGAGAAATTTAAAAAAAATGGCTAAATTATAAAAAATTCGGTCCGTCCATCGCTAGCTCTAGAGATCGACTAGCTAGGTAGCCAAACGTCGTCGAGCTGAATCGACAGATCGTGCGTCGCATGCAAATCTTACGTGTTTGCTTTGGCGAGGCAATCGCATGATTGGTTCTCCTCTCTTCAACTTGTGCATTGGTCGGCACGTTGTCGTCGCTGCGATCAGAGATCAGAGATCAGATGCATGTTGAGGAAAACGATGGTACGGACATGACGTTTGCCGACTCGTTGATCAATGAGTTTCTGTTTCTCAAATGGGTCTGCATGAGTACGTAAGCAATCCATATGCACAGGACAAATAAATACATAATTTCTAAAGATTTTTTGGGCTGTTGCCTTCCACTTTTGTGTGGTTGTGATCTTTGTAAAGATTCGTGTACAAGCTTTGCATAGAAGATAAGAAATATCAAAATATTCCAGAAGTTGTTACGTGACATACTCCCTCCGTACTAAAAAATAAAGTCATTTTTGACCAGACTTGATCAAACATTGGGAATATAAATCATAAATAACTTTTAAGTTGTGTGAGTTTGGAAATGTGAAAACCATATAAATAGATTTGTCTTGAAAAATACTTTCATAAAAATATACATATATCACTTTTTGATAAATATTTTTTATAAAAATAAGGAGTCAAAGTAATACTTTGAAGACCGTGTCGCTGTCTAAAACGACTTTATTTTTTAGTACGGAGGAAATATATATGCTGTATTTTCGTTTTTCTCTCTCTCTTGTCTGCGTGGCAACATTTGATTTGCTGAAAAAGTGGAAGACAACAAACACAGAAATCTGCCACAAGATGAGTAGTCAGTCCAAATAAATAATACTCCCTCCATCCACAAAAAATGTAATTATAGGATCTGTGCCGATCAAACTAACTAAAATTTGACTAAATCTATATTGTACTAAATAGTATTATCATTTATGTCTCCCAGTAAATTTATTATACAAATAGTATTTTATAACTAATCTCTTGGTACTTATTTTGTATCACGAATATTAGTACACTTTTATATAACTTTAGTCAAAGTTTAAAATATTTGATTTCTCAAAAAAAGTAAGAATTGCATTCTTTTATAGATGGATGGAGTAACAATTTCCCCCTTCTTTTATTCAAACCTCATCGTCGAGTAAAACTTTAAAACAATATTCTTTTTCATGTGCTTTAAAAGGAATATTTTCTTTTTACGAATTATTTCAACACAGACATAGATGTTCACATACATGCGCGCATACTCACTCATGTGAAAGCACGTACCCACACTAGCTCTATGAGCACTTCACCCATGAGCACCTCTGAAAGACTAAGCTGACAGATTTCAAGATTGATAAAGTCACTATAGATGTCTTGCTATCGAAGGGTACATTGCCTACCATTGAAAAAATTAAAAAGGGTAAAATCAGGGTAAATATAGGCAAAGCTGATTTATGTGCTGTTGTGTCCCATGCATGGTCTTAATTTTAATTATGATGACTAGATTTTTCTAAAAAATTAATAGCTGAACCTTCCTTTTTTCTTGAAAATTTAGCAAGAGCACTACTATATTATATCATTTAACTAGGAGAAGAATGCGATCCAAATGACTGATTTACCTTGAAGCTTTTATCAACGAGGAAAAGGATAGGTACTTCGGTTATTGAAGGAGCATTTGGTATCCAACTAGGAGTGTGGACTATAGATTAACCCTAGGTCAATTACTGAGATCCAAAAACTCAACAAGATTAATTTATACTTATATTGGCGGCTAAATTCCGACCATTCATTGGCACAGAGAGCTAGACCACACATACAAACACAGTGAAACGTCGGGTACATGCAAGTTGGGTTTTGATCTATCTCACCACAAGTCAACCAGACTGCACATGCATGGTTACTATAAACCCCTTCACGTTCTGATCTCGTTGATTACGTGTTAGGCAAAACGATAGCTTGTAAAAACACTTACGGAACATGAAAGAAGGTTAATTTGAACCTTAGACTTTAGTATCAGATGCAAAGCACGTCTGGAAGAGCCATCAAATGAAACCTCAATAGATGCTCATCTGGCCAGCAGTTATCCCTTTTATTCCTTTTCCATTGCCATTTCCTTTCATGGCCTAGTTGTGCAGAGAATTCGGCCGCGAAAATAAAATAGGGAATTTATCTTGACTCCCACCACGCAAATTTGCAAAAGCTTTCTGTCTGCGAAAAGGAGGCAAAGGAAAGGCATACGTGATATCCTTTTCGTCAGACCACTTTCTTCTCAAGTTGACACAGGGCGCACCATCCGAAACCAATGGGACAACAAAAATACTATATTCTCCTCGCCCATATATTTCCTCCTGCTATATATAACTTAATTATATATGTATTAATTTATATACGTGGAATTATAGGTGCTAACGCAAGAGATTCTCCCATCACAAAACCAATTACAAAATAATAAACATAGAGCTTCCACATCCTGAAGTGATGAGCTGATCTATAACCCTAATCTTTTTTTGCAGGCAGATACCACTCTAGCTTCCTTCAGAATGCAGGTACCAGATTTTATAAAAGGGCAATATTGACCTGGCGAATTGCAAGATAGATAGCTAAGTATGCGTCGACATGTCTCCTCTCCGTCTCGTCGATTCATCGCTCGTTCGTTCTATCCAAGCGCCACAAAGAATAGCATATATCTGAATTCTCTGACCCAACAGCAAGTGGGAGTAAGAATATTGTTTGGTAAGTTGGGGTCAGTGAACAGAGCAAATTGAAGTCTGCATGCTCTGCATCGCTCAACACATAACAGTACGAACGCCACTTTAATTTGCATGGATCGGATTCCTAATCTACCGCAATCCATTGTCATGAAGTAAAAAGCGAAGAACTGAACTAATCCTCAGAAAAAAGAACTGAACTGACCATGTTGCGTTGCTCTGCGATTGGGTAAGTCAGTGACGTTTGTTTCAACTGCGTAGAGCACCGGATGGCAGCGAGAAACCCTGCTGAAGGCTCTCTCGATTGAAGGATAAATGCAGGAAAAACATAGGATTCACTCCTTTGGATCGCAGAAAACGACCGTACGAAAAACGGAGATCTTCTTATGCCAGCCATTTCAGAGAAAAATGGAGGAAATCCAACATCCACACCAGGCCAACCTCTTTTTCCATTCCTTTGCGATGGATCGAGGATACTTGAGCAAGTTCATTGCAGTTCAAAACAAAGAATAAAAAGCTGCAAAAAGAGCTCTACGTCCCGGCCGAGCCGCCTGAATTGCATTGGATTATCACTCCTAAGACTTTCATTAGATACACATGAAATATATTTTCATAGTGTGTTTATTTGGTTTCATAAATATTGAAGTTTTTCTATAAACTTTGTCAAAATTTAAAAGTTTGACTAAATACAACTAAAGGTTGATTTATTGAGTATATGATTATAGTGTTAAAAAATAAACAAAGAAAAAAACATACTCCCTCCAGTTCCCTAAAGGATGTCGTTTTAGATGGTGACACGATTTTCAAAGCATAACTTTGACTACTATTTTTTATAAAAAAATATATTAAAATATGATTTATGCATATTTTTATAAAAGTATTTTTCAAAACAAATCTATTCATATGATTTTTACATTTTCAAACTCAACAACTCAAAAGTTATTTATGATTTATATTTTCAATGTTTGACTCAAGTCTTGTCCAAAACGATTTTCCTTATGAACTGGAGGGAGTACAAAGTAATATAAGAAAATCTTTAGTTGTAGATATAAACATTAACATCTAATGATGCTTGTGTTTCCAAAGATTCTAACCCGATGTGGGAGTATATGTTGACAGACTAGTTTGTTCTAATTAAGGTGCCTCTAGGCCTCATCATCATTTAACATATTCTAAGGTGTGGTACAAGCAAGATTACTAGCACTGCTAATTGTTTGCATTTTTATCACTTGCATATAGCTTAATTTTATTTGTTACAAAAAGACAGTAGCTTATTTAAGAAACAGTCTAAAGATCGGGAAGCATGTGGCTAATTAAAAAGATGGACAAGAAAACAACCGATCACTACTGGAAAAGGGCCTTTGCCGAGTGCAAACTATTTTGCCAAGTGTCAAAAATCAGGCACTCGGCAAAGACCTTCTTTGCTGAGTGCCGCACTTGACAAAGAATTGCACTCGGCAAAGAATTCTTTGCCGAGTGCCGGGCATTCGGAAAAAGGGCACTCGACAAAGGACTTCTTTGCCGAGTGCCAGGCTCTCGGCAAAAGCGCGGCACTTGGCATAGGCTGCCCCGCGTAACGGTATTCGGCCACGTCCTTCTTTGCCGAGTGCCTGCTGTTAGGCACTCGACAAAGATTTTTTAAAAAAAAATACTTTGCCGAGTGCCCCTGACAACTTTGGCACTCGGCAAAGGGAGGAATTAAAAAAATTATATTTTTTTTAAAATACCTTCGCCGAGTGCCCCTGTGAAGGCACTCGACAAAGAGGAAATTTCTAAAAAAAATTCAAAAAACCTCTTTGCCGAGCGCCTTATTCTTAGCACTCGGCAAAGACCCCCTTTGCCGAGTGCCATGCCTCGGCGCTCAGCAAATTTTTTTTGTTTTTGGCCTCCAAATTTTTTGTGCAGCCCTTTTAAAGTACCAGGAACTCCTCGTTAGAATTTGGGGATTTTTTGTGGCTTTTTGATATATTTAGTTACTTTATTTCGTTTACTTGAATTTTTTCGAAAAATATAAATTTGAACTGCACGTGGTACGAATAATGGAATTTAATGATTCAAAAAATGATAGTCATGTTACTGAGTGTAGTGTGAGGCCGTATCCAAGAACGGACCCAAAATTTAGGACATCTTGTTCATAAAACATGACCGCGAACTTGCGTGACAAGTGTTTTTAAATTCTATAAAAAGCAAACAAAGTCCGAAAATCATGAAACTTGTTGAGATGTCGTGATATCGTATATGGAGGCTATGATAAAAATTTTAGAAGATTTCCTACACGTTGTCACGTACGATGCTTACAAACCAGGACAACTCCCTGATCCGATGCTCGGCAAAGGGGCGGGTGGGGGCACTTAGGCGAATTTGGCCGGGAAGTCCAAGCCACAGACAGACAGCCCCCACGCGCGCAGCTCCTGGCCAACGCCACCCCACGCCGCCGTCCGCCAACGCCGGCCCGCCCCCACGCCGCGCGTCGCCCTCCCCTCCCAGTGCGCCGCACCCGCGGCTGCCCCCGCGCCCGCCTGCCACTGGGCCGCCGTCGACGCCGCGCACCGCAGCCCCTCCCCACGCTGTGCGCCGACGCCTGCCCCCGCCCCCGCCAGCCCCCGCCCCCGCGCCCGCGTGTGGCCGAGCGTGGCCAGCTCGCCCATGCCAGCCCGCCAACGCCGGCGTGTGGAGGAGGGGAGGTGCCACCGGGCTGCCGCCAATGCCGCGCGCCGCCGCCCTTCCCCACGCCGTGCGCCGCCCGCCGCAGCCCTCCCCGCGCCGCACGCCGGCGCCTGCCCCCGCCCCCGCGCCCGCATGTGGCCGAGCGTGGCCAGCTCGCCCATGCCGGCCCGCCAACATCGGCGGGTGGAGGAGGGGAGGAGGAGGAGGGGGACGGGGAGGAGGCGAGGAGGAGGCGAGGAGGAGGAGGGGAGGCGGAGGAGGGGAGGAGGAGGAGGAGGAGTAGGAGCCAGCCCTGCCCTCGGCCGCGCCCCGTGGACTGCCCGCCCCGACGCCGCCCGTGCCCGACCCGTTCCTGACTCCGGCGACCCCGACCCCGACCCTGACGCCGCCCGTCCCTACCCCCGACGTCCGTCAGGTATGCCCTCTCTCTTGTTGTTGTCGTGGTAGTGATAGTTGTAGTAGTAGTAGTAGTTGTAGTAGTAGTGCTAGTAGTAGTAGTATTAGAAGTAGTGGTAGTAGTTGTAGAACTAGTGGTAGTAGTAGTAGTAGAACTAGTGGTAGTAGTAGTAGTAGAACTAGTGGTAGTAGTAGTAACAATAGTGGTAGTAGTAGTAGTAGAACTAGTGGTAGTAGTAGTAGCAATAGTGGAAGTAGTAGTAGAAATAGTGGCACTACTTGGATATATTCTTCTGCATGGATTGATATCCAAACTACATGGCTTCTCTTGAGACATATGTGCTTGTCGGCCATCGTGCCGTTGTTTTTTGCAGGTTTTGAAAACCTCACCGTGCAGGGGAGGTTCTGCCGATTTTTTTAAATGACAGTATTTTGTTCCATTTTTGTAGAGAAGAGCCCATCGGAGCCGAGTCGGAGTTCCCGTCGCCGTGCCGGTCTGCCTGCACCGCGTTGCCTCACCACTGCACCGACCCGCCACGGCCCCGCTAGCCTGACTCCGCCGCCACCCTAGGTATAACCCCTCTTTCTGTATCATGGTCGTAGATCGCGTAACCCAGTTAGGCGTCTCCCGTTCGAAAGAGATACGGTTGGAGGTATGCAGATCTTTGCATATCTATGACCGTATTTGTTTTGGATTATCCACATTTTTTGGACAGCCCGCTGATGCGTAGATGGGTTAGTTTCCATGGTCTGCTCCGGTCCGAGATAGGGTTTTGGCATCACCTCCCTATTGTTATCTAGATACGCACTCTTCTTTGGCAGGACGTGTATCTGGAGAACAGCGGGGAGGTGCTGCCAAAATTCTGTCTCAGATAGGAGTAGAGCATGGAAACTAACCTCATCTATGCATCCGCGAGTGGGATTAGGACCTATCCTCACCTATTAGACAATAGGAACACCATGTAGATGTAATTGATGGTTACATTACTCGCTAATACATATGTTAGAGGATGGATGACCGTCAGTGGATGTACACGGGCTGGAGAAGTCAGAGTGATTACACCACGAAATGGATGAACAAGATCGATGCTTTCTTGAACAGTGCATTTGGCAAGTCTGCTAAAGGACATTGCCTAGTTTTGTGTCCCTGCAGCAAATGTGAAAATAGGAGAAGGGTAAACAAGGTGGAAATGGGTAAACATCTTGTGAAGAATGGATTTACGCCGGACTACACCCGGTGGGTCCACCATGGTGAAGCCCATCGTATGAGAGAGGAGGTGGTGAGACCACGGGTGGAGGCTTTTGATGCTGATGTCGAGGTAGCAGACATGTTAGATGACTTTCACTAAGGACAGTTCGATGAGGGACGTGAGAAGGAGGAGATGGAGGCAGCCGCATAGGCGTTCTACGACATGATGGACTCGGCACAGAAACCCTTCACGATCGATCAACGGTGTCTCAACTGGATGCCATTGGATGCTTAATGGGGTTGAAGTCCAAGTTAAACTTGAGTCGAGAAGGCTTTGATAAGATGTTGGCCGTGATTGGCACCCTGCTTCCGGAGGGCCACATTCTACCAAAGAGCATGTATGAGTCACAGAAACTCCTTCGTGCACTTAAGATGTCGTATGAGTAGATATATGCTTGTCCGAAGGGGTGTGTCCTATTTAGGAAAGAACACGAGCATGCAAAGTTCTATCCAAAGTATAAATCCTCTAGGTACCTGGAGGTAGACTCTGATGATGGCCAGAAGAGGCAACTTACGATCCCCATGAAAAATCTATGGTACCTTTCGTTCCTATCGAGGATCCAACGGCTATACATGACTGAGGAATCCATGAAACAGATGACATGGCATAAAAATGGCAAATGGTACAATCCTAATAAGATGGTACATCCATCCGATGGTGAAGCTTGGATCCGCTTTAATGACAAACATCGTGACAAAGCAGATGAGGCTCGTAATGTACATGTCACGCTGGCAACAGATGGGTTCAATCCTTATGGAATGATGGCTGCCCCATACACATGTTGTCCCGTCTTCGTTATCCCCCTTAATCTCCCACCCGGTGTCTCCTTTCAACGACATAACGTATTCTTGTCGTTGATAATTCCTGGACACCTAGGGAGTAATATGGGTGTGTTCATGGAGCCCGTGTTTGATGAATTGGTCCATGCTTGGGACGAAGGGGTATGGACATATGATTGAGCTACAAAGACAACCTTCAAAATGCACGTTTGGTACCACTACTCCCTGCATGACTTCCTAGCGTATGGGATATTCTGCGCCTGGTGTGTTCACGGGAAGTTCCCATGCCCAATATGCAAGAAAGGTGTGAGGTTCATTTGGTTGCAGAATGGTGGCAAGTATTTGTCATTCGACAGACATCGTCAATTCCTACCTCTTGACCATCCATTCAGACAAGACATCAAGAACTTTATGAAAGGTGTCAAAGTGATAAACCCTGCACCGCGGATGATGACTGGTGTCAAGGTTCATGCTTAGATAGATGCTCTCGTGCCCAATGAAGATGGTGGTTTTGTGGGATATGGTGAGCAACATATGTAGACTCATATCTCGGGCTTGACGAGGCTCCCCTATTTCGATGACCTTCTTCTGCCACATAACATTGATGTAATGCACACTGAAAAAGAATGTCGCTGAGGCACTTTGGGCAACACTCATGGACACTGAAAAGTCTGAGGACAACCCTAAGGCTAGAGTGGACCTGGCAACATTGTGCGATAGACCAAATCAAGAGATACAGCCTCCTAGTTGTGGCAAGACCTGGAGAAGGCCTAAGGCTGATTTCGTCTTGAAAAAGGACCAAAGGAGGGAAGTACTTGAATTGATCCAGATGCTAATGTTCCCTGATGGGTATGCAGCGAATCTAAAGAGGGGAGTGAACTTAGGCACTCTGCGAGTCAATGGGATGAAGCGTCAAGACTACCACATATGGATTGAGCAGCTTCTTTCGGCGATGGTTTGAGGCTATGTCCTAGAGCATGTCTGGCAAGTACTGGCAGAGTTGAGCTACTTATTCCACCAGCTTTGTGCCAAGGAGCTCTCTTGGACCGTCATTGATGACTTGGAAAAAGCAGCACCCATGTTGCTCTATAAGTTGGAGAAGATCTTTCCACCCGGCTACTTCTTGTCGATGTAGCATTTGATTGTGTACCTCCTGTATGAGGCACGAATGGGGGGGGGCGTGTAGGACCGTTGGTGCTATCCAATCGAGAGATGTCTGAAGACTCTTCGCAAAAAATGTAGAAATAAAGCCAAAATTGAGGCTTCCATTGCAGAGGCATACATTCTAGAGGAGGTGTCGAACTTCATAGAGAAATACTACACTGAGAACCTTCCTAGCGTTTATAATCCACCCCCTCGTTACAATGCTGGCGAAAATAAATCGAACCTCAGCCTTTTCTAAGGGCAACTCGGAAGCGCAAGTGCATCGACCACTAAGCAATTGAAAAATGAAGAGTGGCGCAGTATCATGCTATATGTGTTGACCAACCTTGTCGAGATGCAGCCGTTCATTGGGTAAGTTCTGAACAAACTTGTTTCATTTCACCATATGTCCTTGTTTCTTCGTCCAACCCCCTTGTTTATCGTTGGTACAGAGAATTTCTTCGTCAATCCTAGCATGGATCAAGGCAACCTACCCCACAAGAAAATGATACCCTTCTTTCACAGGGTGTGGGACCAGAGAGCCCTGATTTCATTTGTTAGTTCAAACAGAAAGCCCAAACTGATGCGCCTATAAGTGACAAGCTGAGACAGGTTGCAAACGGCTGTGCTGTTAGGGTCAAGTCATTTACCGGTTATGACGTGAATGGATATCATTTTCACATAGCAAGCTATGAGCAGAGTCGGCCCAATCGAAAAACCATAAACAACGAAGTTGTTACGCCCGTCACTGATGGACTCGACTATTATGGAAGAATTGAAGAAATCTATGAACTATCATTCTATGGTTCCAAACCTCTTACTCCTGTCATATTCAAATGCCACAGGTCGAGATGGACCCCTAAGCTTGGGCTAGTCGAGATTCGACAGGATTCCATCTATCCAGAAAAAGATGTCTACATTGTGGCTCAACAGGCCGTCTAGGTTTATTATACGTCATATGCGTGCAAAGACGCCGAGCATCTTAAGGGTTGGTCTATTGTGCACAAGGTATCGCTACACGGTAAACTACCTATCCCAAACGATGAGGATTACAACTTCAACTCAAACACATATGATGGAGAGTTCTATCAAGAAGAGGGGCTACAAAGGAGGTTTGACATAGACTTAACCGAAGAGATAGAAATGGAAGTAGACAATGAAAGGGATGATGACGAGGACGCTGGAGACGAGGTGCGAAATCTGAAGGACATACAAATGCTTGAGCGATTACGTTTATGCAATGACAATGAAGACAACATTCCTCCTTCGGATAGTGTTGATGAGTTGGACAATGTTGATAGTGATGACGAGACCTATGATCCAGCTAATCTCAATCATGAAGATTATTTCTAATACATGTAATAATATGTTTTTTGTAATTATGTTTTGTTCATTTTTGCATATATTTTTAATAGATGTATTACTATGTTTTTTGTAATTATGTTTTGTTCATTTTTGCACCTATTTCTAATTACGTCTTGTTTTTCTTTTTTATTGCAGGTGATTGAACAAAGATGGCGGGCGACCGTCATAGGTCCGTGAACTCGATTTACCAAAGACCACGCTGACTGCGGGAGGAGGCGGAGGGGGAGGTGGAGGGATCGGATAGGAGGAGGAGGACCGCCAGCCGCAGGAGGGGGCCATCTCCTCCCACACCGCGTGAGGAGGAGCTAGAGGAGGAGGTGGCCCCCGTGGATGAGTCGGACGAGGAGCTGGTTCGGTAGATGGATGAGGAGGAGGGGCCACACGAGGACGACGAGTGGGAGGCGGCAGGCACGGGTTCCACTTCCTCCGACTCCTCTTCGAGTGTCTACTTTTGAGGTCCTGCGAGCCTCCCATAGGTTCCGCTTTCTCACCAACGCCCAGCGATTCGCCCCGAAGGGCAAAAGTAAGTAACTTTATATGTTATCACCACTACTTCATATGATATGATGAAAAAAACTAATATTTTTTCTTAATCACTTGTGCAGGAACTGGGTGGTTGTGTTGGGTGGTAGCGCACGGCTAGTCAACGGCATTCTGGGTCTTTTGTGCAGGCAGCACTTCCCCAGCATTGTCACATACGCATCAAAGACGGAGCCGGCCTACTCGTTTGACCACTACACCGTCGCCCTCGATGCAGAGTACCCCGACAAGGCGACGCAGGTGAAGGCAGAGTTTTGGGTAAGTCTCCCTCGCACAACATTGCTCAATACGTCGCATTCATTGGACTTTTCTTGAAATAATGAATGGATACATCGCTTTTGTATGCAGACTTATTATAGATGCGAGGAGGGATTTGAGGCCAGGGCGGAGCAGGTGACTACCAAAGCCTGTAAAAAACTCATCACCGACATGCATCACGAGGTGCGCATCCAGGCCATCGTAACCTACTACGGGTCGAAGCTTGGAGAGAGGAAAACCAAGAAAGACGCAAAAGAGATGCAGCTGACCCGGGAGTAGTACCTTGAGGTAAATGAAGAACATCAATATTGATTCGTTTTGAGATTAAGTTGGCTTAATTTGATCTTCTTATATGTCCAATACTTGATGACGTGTAGATGATTCCCTGGTGGTGCCAAGCGTATTCCGAGTGCTGGGCGATGATGGTGGAGAGGTGGTTCACGGAGGAGTATCTCAAGATGCACAGGGATGCCTAGGACCGTCGTTTGCAGATGCAAGGTCCAGCACACCATCAAGACACCCGCAGCCTCGCCGGATACAAACAAGCATGGGTACGCGAATTCATTTATCTATTGTGACACTCAGTTCTGCCTGATTTCTAATCATCGTGCTGTCTTTCTCGTAGTCAGCGTCACATAGTGGCCAGGCTTGCTCGGACTTTCAGGCATGGTGTATGGCCCACAAGGGCAAGGCGACGTCCGACGTCTCCTTCAACCTAGAGGACCCACCCGAGGCATACACGAACCTGAGCGTCCACTCCCGCATCAGTGAGTACACTGAGGTGGCGAGGTCGCTCCATGGGCCAGACCACGATCCGAGCACCCAGGACTTTGATGGAGAGGCCATCATGAGTGCGGGGCAAGAAGCATGGGCGGTTCTGGCTTGGTGACGGCGTCATCGACACGGCCTCTACTCCCTCTCTCCCAGATTCGAGCATGAAGCACGAGCGAGAGCCCGACCATTCACACACGGCCGACCGCTGCACAGCACCGGGTCGACGCACTCGAGGTTATTCCTGTTTTACTCGTCATACATTGATCTTTACACACCTTAATTAGCTTTGTATTACTGAAACATTGGAGTGAAATATTGCAGGCCCGGCTGGAACAAGAAATGAGGCAACGTCAGGAGCTGGAGGCCGGGCAGCAGAGGATGGCGGCTCAGTTGGAGGCCGAGCGGGCTGAGCGGCAGGCCCAGGCGCAGAGGCTGACGGACATTACGGAGTTCCTACAAGGGCTTGGGCAATGTGTGGGCTTCTCTTTGCCCGCTGGGCTGTTGGTTTCACCTCCGCCTCCGCGTTCTACAGTTGCAGCTACTCCTGTGAGTATGAAAGTTTTTTACTTTCGCTTGTGCTTTGCTTGTATGGCCTCTACCTTTCTAGATTAGCTATCCAAATAATCTTGTCTCACATGCAATCTTTTCTCCTTTGTGCAGTCTCCATCTGACGGTGGTTCGAATAATCCATCTCATGCATCTCTGAATGACGGAGCTGAGCCTTCACCACAGTCGCAGTGGCCGAGATGAGTGCACGTTGTATTTTTTTCATTTGTTGTTCACTTGGTGATGGACTTGTGATATACTTGTGATGCACTTGTGGACTTTGATGGACTTGTGATGAACTTGTGAATTTATTTGGATGGACTTGAGCACTTATTATTATATATGTGATATATATTGTGATGGATGTGATATGTGCGGATGGATGAGATATATATGTGATGGATGAGATATATATGTGATATATGTTTGTATGAATTTATTTGTCATGATGGAATATAAAAAAAATTAAAAATTGCCGTTTTGGGTCACTTTGCCGAGTGTTGCACTCGGCAAAGGACCCCGTTGCCGAGTGCCATGGTCACAGCACTCGGCAAAGCTGAAAAAATGGGCGCCCAAAAAATCATTTTTCCAGCTTTGCCGAGTGCCATGACCATGGTACTCGGCAAAGGTTCAAACTTTGCCGAGTGCCGGCCAGAGGGCACTCGACAATTTATTTTTTTTAAAAAAAATTCAAACTTTGCCGAGCGCCGGCCAGGGGGCACTCGACAAAGAATTTTTAGAAAAAAAATAAAATATCTTTGCCAAGGGCCGGATAGAGGGCACTCGGCAAAGATTTTTTTTAAAAAAATAAAAAATCTTTGCCGAGTGCTTGCAGGGTTGGCACTCGGCAAAACGACTGTCAACGGGGCCGGCGTCGTGACGGTCGCTTTTCTTTGCCGAGTGCCCGATAAAAGACACTCGGCAAAGTGACCTTTGCCGATCAATTTTTTACCGTGTGTTCTTTGCCGAGTGCCGCACTCGGCAAAGGCTTTGCCGAGTGCAATTTTGCCTTTGCCGAGTGCCTCAACCTGAATCCAGCAGTGCATGAAGTGATAAAAAGTGTCATCATCTCCTCCATCACCATCTATCATCACCACCATCTATCGGACATACGGGGCTACGTATAAAACTTACGCCCTAATCATTTTCCTACACGCGAACTTTACTAAGAGATCCATAAAATAGGTTGGAGATAATGCTATGGTTGGCAGTAATAGTGCCACGTGTCACACTGCACCAACCGTCAAAGCGTCCTTTGGCTTTTGGGAATAAAAAATATATATTCAGATCGATGCAACCATGCATGCAAGGGCTGCCATTGGTGCAATTGAAGAATGGTGGAGTGCTCTTTGTCGGGGTAGATGGATCAGATGTGCAAAAGAAAAAAAAAATGATCAACAAATGTGTGGACCTGATAACCCAATCTAGCACCATGATAACCAAAAAGAAGCAGAAAGAGGCTCTAAACCGAACAAGTATTTGTCCATAGAGCGCTAGCTAGAAGTAAAACCACTAAGAGTGTCAATAAGGATGTTTGGATCGAAGAAGCTAATAGTTAGTCGTCAAAATTAGTTTAGTGGATCTAAATGCCCCAGCTAATTAAAATATACTGCTCATTATTACTCAATAGAGGCTCAAAGGAGCCTCCACGTTAATCTTCACGGGACATGTTAGGAGAAAAGATAAATCTTAAAAATTTTCACAATAATAAAAAATATAACTTTTAATTTGGTAGACTTTAAACATCATCGCTAATAATAGCCATACGACATTCTGTTTTAATGGAAAAATATATATATTTCTCGTACTCTCGTGACATAGAACAAATATATTTTGTATGTACCATTTTTTTTAAAAAAAAGAGGGAAACCTCTGCTTTTAAGAAAGCAACATTCAGGTACAAAACTGGGGTTACCGGTAACAATCTAAGCATAAAAGGAAAGCTGGCCCTATTACATGATTATCTCTCGTAGACGTCTGTTGGCACCAATGTGCTTGGGCTAAAGTTCCTCATATCCATCCGACTACCGTGTCCTTCACCTGAATAATTCTCGACTTGTCCCCTTTCTTTAAGGGAAATTTTGCTGTGGCACACTCCAGTTATGTGAAATTTGCTGTGGGACATTGGAATATTTTTTTTTGCTGTGGGACACTAATTTCTTTGCTGTGGCACACCGCCCAGTGTGTCCAGAGCAAAGAAAAAAATACAGTGTCTCACAGCAATTTCACAAACTAATAGTGTCCTGTAGCAAAATCTCCCCTTCTTTAACAGCGTAGTCCATTTCTGCAGTAAAGAGAGAGCAGCATAGAGAACATCAGCTGGCATTTTGGGGAAGATTTTCTCTATAGCCATCTTATTCCTAGTAACCCAGAGGATCCAGGAGAACCCTGCAAAATAAAAACATTGTCAACCGAATAGGCAAGGGCCCCTTGCCCTAAAGCCAAACCTCAGAAAACTCCCTAAGAGATCTAGGAACGGATGCCAAGCCAAAGACTTCCTTCAAGATAGCCCAAATCATTTTGGCCAAGACACAATGGAAAAAAGGTGTGGTCAACAGATTCCCCAAGTGAAAGATTCTTGTGTGGTTTTGGTAATTGAGTGACAACCCTAGATGGACTAATTATATTTATGTGAGATACACATGTGATTAGTCCACAGGTACATGTGTGTGAGCAACATATGCCATGTAGGTGGAAATAACTCGGAGATGTTGCAAAGCTCACACATGTGATGATGAAGGAGCTCATTGCACATGAGACATAACATTGAGTCATGTGATCAAGGTGGAGAAGATCAAGACAAGACTTGGCTTGATGGACCGGTTGCAAGAGTGAAGGGCAAGTTGGAGGCTTTGGAGCGATGGACCGCGTGGCGGCGAACCTTGAGCAAGACTTGACGCCGATGGATGAAGGCAACGGTGAAAAGCAAGTGAAGTCAAGATCGATGAACCAATATGATCACGTGATGATATGAAGTGGATCATATTATTGTTTATCATGTTGGTGCATGTGTTGCATCGACATTTGAAGAGATGGAATGAAATGCGCAAGGCAAAGGTATAACCTAGGACATTTCATTTCACCGGTCATAGGTGTGTAGAGAAGTTTATGACCAGGTTTAGGATAGATGGCTGTCGGTGTTTTGGACCGGGGGGTCCTCAACCAACCAGTGAATTTGTTCTGCGTGCTCTCGATTCCGGATGGTGATGCAAAGAGACACAAGGTTTATACTGGTTCAGGCAATCGAGGCCCTACGTCTAGTCAGAGAGATCGATCTTGTATTCCTTGCACCGAGGTGCTCGTAGTAGGGGGTTACAAGCTAAAGGAGAGACGGAGCTGGTCCCAGGTCTCGGCAGGGTGTCGTGCGGGCCGCTTGAGACGTTGCTCTCAGGCGGCAGGGGTGTGCGTGTGTGGGTGGGTGTTACCAGGTGTCCTCCCTCCTAAAACAGCCCAAGTCCTCTCCTTTTATAGCCTAAGGGAGGACTAGGACGGTACATGAGCTAACTATACGGCGCCGTGTGAACAGAGGCGGCGTGTCCGGGCCCTGTAGCCTGTTCCTGTGGTGGTGTGGCCGTCGGAGTGGTCCGTCCTTGGAGCACTGGGGCGGCGTGGCCGTCCCATCAGATCCTGTGCGTCGTGGGAGCCCCAGGACTGCCTCGGAGTGGGTGCGGCGGTGGACGTGCAAGCCACTGTGGACGGACTGCGCGCGAGGCCGAGACTTGGTCGGTGTCGAGGCTGCACCGTGGTGGAGGGGTCTCGGCAGGCACGAACCCCAAGATAGCCGAGACCTTGGTGTACAGTGCCGAGGCCTCGAGTGGGTGGCTGATCATGGGTACAGTGTTAGGACACAGTGGCCGGTAATCCCCGCCGTACCTTGTCCCAGCCGGTATGGCGCTGATCGTGGATACAGCGTTAGGACACAGTGGCCGGTAATCCCTGCCGTGTCCTGTCCCGGCCGGCATGGCGCTGATGCGACCTCGGGTCGCGTCGGCCATTCTGTGGCGTTGAGCCGTCGTCCGGCTGAGATTGCGGGAGTGGTTGAAGCATTAATGGGACATGACACGTTGTCTGGAGGGTCGGTCGAGGCGGGGGGTGACGAGCTGCGGGCGACCCGGCCTCGAGCGACACGGAGGCTGGGGCCTCGCGCGAGACGGAGATCGAGCTCCTTGCCGAGGCCTTGCGCGAGACGCCTCACGCGATACAGAGAATGTACCCCCTACCGAGGCCTTCCCTGGAGAGCCTCGGGCGAGACAGAGACGGCGCCCCCTGCCGAGGCCTACCCTGGGGAGCCTCGCGCGAGGCGGAGTTTGTTCCAGGATGCCGAGACCTCCTGCTCGAGGCTCGAGGCGAGGTGGAGGAGGGCCCAGTGGGCTCGGTCGTGGCAGGTGAGGGGCCCACGGCTTACCTTCTAGCTTTATTTTTTAGATGGGATTTCAGCGACCCGTTTGATGTTTGCTTGGGGTACCCCGTTCTAAGGTACCCGACAATGGCCGTACTATCAAGAGGGGCAAAACTTATTTACATATCGGTCATCTAGTGCCACTCAAGTGATCTAACTTTGCATCGTCGCTAGGATCGAGTGGCGTGGCAAATTGAGTGGCTAATCCTTTGGAAAATGATTGTGAAAATGCTAACACGCATACACATGGTGGTGTACACTTGGTAGTGTTGGCACATTTACAAAGGAGAAGTTAGAGTTGATGTGGATCAACTCGGTAAAGAAAAGGGTTCAAAACTTCACTGGCGTCCTATTCAGAAAAGCCAGGGTTTCAGAGTGCACCGGACGCTGGTCACGTAGTGACCAGCCGCTGGGGTCCTGCGTCCGGTTAGTGGCAGTAGTGAAGGCGCAGGCGTCGGTCTTCGACCGGACGCTAGGTCACTTCGTGACCGAACGCTGGGTGGGTGCGTCCGGTCCCGCTGATGTGGCGGCACAAAGAAGAGGAGAAAGGAACGGACGCTGATGTTGCATCCAATCGTGACTGACCGGACGCGTTCGGTCACGGTTGAGCAGCTCTGGGAGCTTACTGGAAGTGACTAGACGCTAGAGTCCTGCGTCCGGTCATGATCAAACTGACGCGTTCGGTCGTGAATGGAACCTCTCTGGAAACGACCGGACTCGGCAGAGGTGCGTATGGTCTTGGCACTGTGCTGCGTCCGGTCATCACTTGACCATTGAGATCAAGCGACTGAGGTTGAATGGATGCGACACGTGGCATGCATCCGTTGACCGGACGCTGGTCGGGTATGTCCGGTCGATCTGACCGAAGTGTCCAGTCATCCCGAGCAGTGCCCAGTGAAGGGGTACAACGACTCTATTTTCATGGGGGCTATAAATAGAAGGTGGTCTCGGCCATGGCTGGTGCTAAGAACCTTAGGGGACTTTATGTCCATGCTTAAGAGTGCTTAGGAGCCCTCCATCTCACATATGCTTGATAATGATCATCCGATTGTGTGAGTGAGCGATTCTAGTGCGATTGCATCGTGAGGTTGCATCGAGTGGCACTAGGTGGTCGTCTTGCAAGCCGGTGGTGCTTGTTACTCTTGGAGGTTGCCACCTCCTAGATGGCTTGGTGGTGGTCTCCGTCGAAGCCCATAAGAAGCTTGTGCGGTGCTCCGGAGAAGAGCTTTGTGAGGGGCACTGTGCTCGCTCCGCGAAGAGCAGCTCTAGTTGAGCGTGTCATTGAGCTACCATCACTTTCGGGGTAGGTTCTTGTGGTGCCCAACGTGAGGGCTTGGCGGGTGATGCCAATTAGCCGTCGAACCACCAAGTGAGTGGTCGACACAACGGGGACGTAGCTTGTTGGCAAGCACGTGAACCTCGGAAGAAAATCACCGTGTCAACATTGTTCTTCCTGTTGGTTTACAATCCCCTTACACAAGCTTGTAGTTACTTTCATATACATTGTGTATATACATTGTGCTTGTGTAGTTGCTTTTGTAATTAGTTAGCTTGTGTAGCTCACTAGTTACCTTCTTGCTTGTGTAGCATAGAAGTAGCTTCCTTGCGTGGATAATTTGGTTTGTGTAACCTTATTAGTCACATTGCTTAGTTTGTGTAGCTAAGTATTTGCACTCTCTAATTTAGCATTGGTTGCCTTGTTATTGAGTATTGTTAGTGAGCTTAGTTGACTTTGTGCTTTTGCTTACTAGCATGTGTAGGAGCTCCCTCATTGCTTGAAATACTAGTGGCACAGGTTTGTGTGACATTGCTCCTAGAATTGGATAAGTGAGCTCTAAGTAGCCCGGCATCTTTGTTGCCTAACTAGGATCTTTATAAGGTGCTTGTGAACTTTGATAGAGAGGTATAGTCTTGGCTAGACCGAATTGTTTTAATTCCATATTTGTTTCGGTTAGCCGACGCGATTAAATTTAGTAATGACTATTCACCCCCCTCTAGTCGCCATTTCGACCCTACACCAAGGCCACAAACACAACAGTTACCATCCCCTCTCCATCCTCTCTTAATCAACATTTGGCCTACTGGGAGCTTATTGTTGAACATCTGCCAAAGGAAAATTTTGATTTTAAGTGGAATTTTGCACTTCCAAATGATCCCAGCCACCCTGCTAGGCATGCCCCTATTAGACAAAAATCTATACAATGACTTGGTAGTGAAAAATTTAGTCTTGTTAAGAGCCCACAGGATGAGATCATTAGACCGAGCCTATAAAGAAATGTGCTACAGTTCATCATACAACAGAGTTCATCTCTGAAATTCTATACTAGATAAGGATCTACGAAAATCAATAAACCAATCATGTTCAACCCAGCACTTAGCTACAGAACACTCAGTATTCTTCACCATTTTGTATAAATCCTCATAATAGATCTTAAGAGAAACATCATTCAACCAACTATCTTGCCAAAATCTGCAATTTTTATCGGTGCCAACTTTAAAAGTGCCCCCCACATTTGAAAAGATGTTTGACCCTATGTAGCCCCTGCCAAAATTGGGAAGCCCCTTTGGATTTGGAAAAGAAAAAATTGACACCATTCATATATTTGCCTTTAAGCAATTGAAACCATAAAGAATCTGGTTCTTGAAGTATCTTCCAGATCCATTTTACCAAAAAGACAATCATTCATCAGCCTAGTGTTAAAAATCCCCGGACCCCCTTGGTCTTTTGGTCTATTAACCATCTCCCATTTTGCCATGTGGTGTCTGAATTTTTCTTCAGTGCCTTGCCACAAAAAGGAAGCCCTGATACTATCCATCTGTTTATGAACCACATCCTATAACCAATAGAACCCCATACAGTAAAGAGGAATACTACTGAGTCAGGAATTGGTAAGGATTTGTCTCCCCAGACGTTAAATGCTTCCCTTTCCAAGGATTTAATCTCTTGTATAATTTCTGAGTGAGGAAGGAAAAAGCCCCAATATTTAGATGTTTGTAACTAACTGGAATTCATAAATATATCATGGCATTTCCCCCATCACACAATTAAGCATGTTGGCCATTCTCTCCCCCTCTTCTTTCTGTACACCAAATACAAACACTTCACTTTATGAAAGTTAATTTTTAGCCCAGTTAACCATTCAAAATAGCAAAAAAATCAGCTTCAAATTCCTAATTGACTGATCAGAACCATCAATCATAATTACAGTATCATCAGCATACTTTATATGAGAAATACCCCTAGGAAGTAAATCAGTTAAAACCCCCCTTATGTGACCCCTGTCAACAGCCTTGTTGAGCAAGACACCCAAGACATCTGCCACCAGATTAAAAAGGAGGGGGGATAGGGGATCACCTTGTCTCAATCCCCTAAAAGTTTTGAAATAAGGACTTCTCTCCCCATTCACATTAATGCAAACTTGGCCTCCTCTGACAGCGCTCATTATCCAATCCACCCATAAAGAAGGAAACCCTTTTTCTATCGTAACTTGTTCCAAAAAATGCCACCTAACCCTATCATAGGCCTTCTCAAAGTCTATCTTAAGAATCAAACCTCTATGATTAGTGGAATGTAACTCATGAATAACCTCATGTAAAACAATCATGCCTTCCAAAATATTTCTCCCTTTTACAAAACCTTTTTGGTTTTTCCCTATCACCATCTGAGCAATGGGAACTAGCCTATTAGTGAGAACTTTAGTAAAACATTTGAAATCCACATTTAATAAGCAGATTGGACTGTATTGTTTGACATTGTTTGCTTCTTTGATTTTAGGAACTAAAGTGATAACCCAAAAATTAAGTCTCTTAATATCAAGCAAACCTTTCTCAAAATCCTGAAACATACACATCAAATCCCGTGAATGATATCCCAACATTTGTGAAACAAAACTACACTAAAACCATTCGGTCCAGGGGCAGAGTTGACTTTCATATCCATAACCTCACCCTTAACTTCTTCTAGCCGAAAAGGAAAAATCAAAGATCCCTTCTCAGTTTCTGTCAGCTTCAGTTCCTCCGGCTAGAAACCATCACTTAAGGACAAGGAGCAATCTAGACTAGGCCCAGAAAGATTTTTGTAGAAACCCAAAATATGATCAGTGATTTCTTTCTGACCCCTAATCTCTCCAGAGTCAGAGTTCAGAAAAGAAATGGTGTTTTTCCTCCTTCTGCCATTAGCAAACTGGTGAAAAAATAGGAATTGGAATCACCTTCCAAAAGCCATTTATTCCCTGCCTTTTGCTTCTAATGAAGTTCCTCAGCCCTATTAATATTTTCTAAATTGTCCTCTATTTCAATCCTTTCCTCCCATTCTTGAATAGATAACAACCTAATTTCAGCAAAATTATCCAACTCCCGGATCCTGTTAACCAAAGCCTCTTTATCCTTCTTTTGTTCACCTAACAATTGTAAACTCCATCCTCTTAAGAACTTCCTTAATGACAGTAGGCATCCGTGCCAGCTATCTAAAGAGTAAGCATGTTCATCCTTGAACAGACTCCATTTACCCTAAATTAAGCCAAGGAAACCTTCTCTCTGAAACCATTGTTCCTAAAAAAAGAAGTATCTAGGTCTAGAAGCACCTTGCTCCCCAGTGTTCAAAAGAAGAGGACAATGATCAGACCCTATTCTGGACTTGGCCCAAGCAAAACAAGTAGGGTAGAACATCTCCCAATTGGTAGAAGCAAGAATTCTATCTAGTTTCACCAAAGTAGGATGTTGTTTATTGGACCAAGTAAACCTAAAACCACTGAAAGAAATCTCCCTAAGCTGAAATTGACCTATGAAGCCATTAAACAGGTTCATAAGTCTCCGGTCCCCCATGCCTTCGTTCCTCTCCTTGTTATTTCTAATGAGATTAAAATGTCCCCCTCCCATCAAAACTGGTAAAGATAGATTCAAATAGAAGGAAAAAATTTCCTGGATAAAATCATCAAACAAGGTATGTTGGGCAGGACCATAGACATTTATGGCCCAGCATCTGTAGTTGGTAGTCCTATTTCTAACAAGCACCCCCGTAAAGAAATTTTCAAAAACAGAGTCTTCCACCTCAAAGGATTCAGCTCTAACCCCCATGATCATACCCCCAGAATGACCTCTAGCAGGAGTCCAGAACCAATTAAAGTCTATGTTACCAGCTAATTCCTTGAGCTCCCAATCCTCAAAACCCTACTTTATGGTTTTCTAAAGAGCAACCAAGTCTAAATTTTCATTCAAAATATGATTTATCACCAAAGATCTTCTATGTGATCTACCTAAACCCCTGACATTCCAGAACATAAATTTCATGATGAAACTTGACAGGATAACTCATCCACAGCAGCACCCTTCTCAACAATATCAGATGATAATTACATTGTATGTACCATTTTCATGAAAAAGTTTCAATGATTTTCATAATCCATTCAAATATCAGATGATAATTACATTGTAGCGTTATAGATGTGTTGACGTGTCAATTTCGTGCCATGCCACCCAACGTGTCGAGATCCTAGGCATGGCATGACCCTCGTGCTCATGTCGTGCCGGTGAGACAAAAAATTTTGTGCCAACTGCCCTCAAATGGTACAGCTCAAGTTGCAGTTCTACCCAAGCTAATAAAATAAAAAAACATTAGCTAGTTTTCTCCAGTTAGCAGCTAACAATTAGTTGTCTAGATCTAAATAGACCCTGGTACTACTAATACCTCTGGCTCTAAAACAAGTGTCATATCATTGTGCCGTAGGTAGGCTACTGATTGCTCCTTATCTTCACCCACGCCATGAAAGGTGAAAAGAACTAATTAGAAAGAAAGAGCAACGAAGAGTATCCCAATCTGTATTCTATAATAGAAAAGAAATATATGGTCAATGCTGCACCCGGCCAGGAGTTCAAAAGAATTTTGGTTCCGTGGTCGTCCGTGGAGGGATGATGCAGCTAGGGTTTAGGGTTTATTGAAGCACCATTGCCTTACATGTGTTCATGAGCTTGCCGACAAAGCCACAGTGGCGAGAAGGCCGCATTCACAATGCAAGATGTTCTTTACACTAGTGTTTTTCTGCTCTCATCATGCCCAGGCCACGTCTCTTTTTCCCACGAGGCTAGGAAAGCTAGGGCTTACAAATTCAAGCTTTGCATGTCCACCAGCAGACCCAACCAATTATTCGGAAGAAGTTCAAGCTTTGCACTGTGGCCGGCCAGTGGGCTCCGTCGATCTGGTTATACAGTATGTTACTCTCCTTCCTTTCAAAGTTATAAAACTTTTTGACTATTCTAGATATATTATTTTTACTGCATATCTAGATATAGTGTATATCTAAGTAAATAGGAAAAGCTATTTATATAGTACGCCAGAACACACCATCACTGCTGATTATGCTGGATCGGAGCTGACAGTGATAAGTTTGTTGCTGCTGGTTCGTGGCTTCAACCGGCAGTAATAGGAGGACTAGCTATCATTATCGGTTCGTGGCTACGAACCAGTGGTAATAGCATGTTTTGCACAAAAAAATCATAACTTTTCCATATGACATTGGACTAAGATAAATTTTATATCAAAATATGTAGAGTTGAAAGAGATCTTAAACTTTGTAGTTGACAACTTTTTAATTTGAGATGGTTTACAAATATAAATTTAAGATGATTAACAATGTCAAATGGAGATGAAATCAACATTAAAGTTGTAGTACTCGATGAGATCTACAATTTTGTAGTTAACAACTTTTTCACTTGAGATAGTTTGGAGTGTCGAATATACAATATAAGATTTAAAATTATGTAGTTAAAAGAATAGTGTTGGTTATATAGTCACATGTGTCACGTAGTTGGATGGGTATGTGTGGATGCACCGATGCAGACATGCAGTGATCCTAAAAAGAAGAGTGTTTGATTGGTTGTATGCGTGGATACAATGACTTTAAGCTCTCGAGTGAAGCTCGAAATGGTCATCTCTACGGAGCCAAGATAAAAGTTGTCTGCTTAGCCAGTGCTCTCGAGTGAAGATCGAAATGACCATCTCTGCGGGGGCTAAGATGAAGTTGTATATTTATATGGGTGGAATCATCGTTGAATAGTAAAAGCAAGTGACCAAACAAGCCTTCTGAGTTTATATTTATATATATGCATGAGCAGAGTCAAGATGGGGAAGCAGCGAGCAACAAACATGCCCTATATTGTTTCGAGGAGAAACTGAAAAGAAATCCTGTTTGTCGTCTACTAATCAATTATTCACACCCTCCTCAGTCTCCATGGAAGAAGATGCCTCTGAGATGGTCAAACTGTTCTTCATGCATAATGCATTCATGCTTGCGTGGGCGTGGCTCTAACATAGAGGAGGACACTCTACATAAAAGTTCTCCAAGACATTAGCCTTAATGATTATCTGAATTAGTCCATGCATGTGTCAACTCAAGGAAAAGCCCAGGCTACGTAGCATGTCTGTCTCCTAGATGCTTGGACACCCGGCCCGTGCGACACATTTGACACGTTGATAAGTTGGCTCACGCACACAGGAGAGAACATTGCATCAAAAAAAAACTAAGGGTCTGTTTGGTAGGGCTCCTCCCCGGCTCCGGTTCTGGCTCCTGCTGAGGAGTCCTGTCAAACGTTTTTCCTAGTGAAGCCGTTTTTAAGTAAAAAGCAGAGGAGCCGGAGCCGTCTGTGGCTCCTCCAAAACGGCTCCAGCTCCTCTAGAGGAGCCCCTTAAGAGGAGCTGTGACAAACACCCCCTAAAGCTACCCCCAATTTCAACGAGATCAAGGTTACATACCTTTTATGATCTCTTGCGGGTGGGGTTTTCTTGAAGCCCCTATTTGTTGTGAATTATCTATTGTGTAATAGCTCTCCGGTGTTTTCTTAAACTTCTCACGGCTTAGGCTGTGGGGAGTAGCGCTACTCGCGCATGTAATGACGGTTGCTTCTTTCCCCTTATTATAAATCAAAGCTGGGAAACAGATCTTAAAAAAAAAAGCTACCCCCAACTGAGCTTGGATATGCATGGTGGTCGACACAGATTCTCATCAGCTAGCATTGCTGCCTCACCGGGTACGTTAGTTTTGATTCCTATCCCATGGACTACTAAGAAATAAACTGCCGGTTGGTCAATCGTCTCCACCTAATGACAAATAAGCACATCCAACAACCCACTACATACAGGCCGGCGTCAATGGATCGATCATTTAAGCAGCAAAGGTTTTGATTAAAAGGAAAAATAAAGTTGCACGCGTGGATGGATGGATGGATAGATAGATAGATAGATATGCATGAGCAGAGTCAAGATGGGGAAGCAGCGAGCAACAAACACGCCCTATATTGTTTCGAGGAGAAACCGAAAAGAAATCCTGTTTGTCGTCTACTAATCAATTATTCACACTCTCCTCAGTCTCCATGGAAGAAGATGCCTCTGAGATGGTCAAACTGTTCTTCATGCATAATGCATTTATGCTTGCGTGGGCGTGGCTCTAACATAGAGGAGGGCACTTTACATAAAAGTTCTCCAAGATATTAGCCTTAATGATTATCTGAATTAGTCCATGCATGTGTCAACTCAAGGAAAAGCCCAGGCTACGTAGCATGTCTGTCTCCTAGAAAACACCCGGCCCGTGCGACACATTTGACACGTTGATAAGTTGGCCCACGCACACAGGAGAGAACACTGCATCAAAACAACTAAGGGCCTGTTTGGAAGGGCCTCCCCGGCTCCGGTTCTGGCTCCTGCTAAGGAGCCCTGTCAAACGTTCTCCAGGTGAAGCCATTTTTCAGTAAAAAACAGAGAAACCCCTTAAGAGGAGCTATGACAAACACCCCCTAAAGCTACCCCCAATTTCAACGGGATCAAGGTTACATACCGTTTATGGTCCCTTGCGGGAGGGGTTTTCTTGAAGCCCCTATTTGTTATGAATTATCTATTGTGTAATAGCTCTCCGATGTTTTCTTAAACTCCTCGCGGCTTAGGTTGTGGGGAGTAGCGCTACCCGCGCATGTAATGACTGTTGCTTCTTTTCCCTTATTATAAATCAAAGCTGGAAACAGATCTTAAAAAAAAAGCTACCCCCAACTGAGCTTGGATATGCATGGGTGGTCGACACAGATTCTCATCAGCTAGCATTGCTGCCTCACCGTGTACGTTAGTTTTGATTCCTATCCCATGGACTACTAAGAAATAAACTGCCGGTTGGTCAATCGTCTCTACCTAATGACAAATAAGCACATCCAACAACCCACTACATACAGGCCGGCGTCAGTGGATCGATCGTTTAAGCAGCAAAGGTTTTGATTAAAAGGAAAAATAAAGTTGCACGCATGGATGGATAGATAGATAGATCGATCGATCTCCTATAACTAAAAAGAACAAAGTGTGGATATTTTTTTATGCGACATTTGTTTTGGTTCGTCCGTCTGTCCACGCCTGCGATCCCATGACATCTCCTTGATTGAATATTATCTGTCATGTGATAGAGGAATCACGGCAAAATAGAAATTAGAAAATTATTATGTTATCCATATGCACATTGCATGTTTGCATGCACCAACATACATGGCAACGAGCAAAAGGAAAGAGAATTAACACATAAGGAAAGAGAATTAAGACAAAAGGAACATCTTTGTATTTATGAGAACCTTGCCAAATCTGCCTACATTTAATTACTTCCCCTCTTTGCATTTGCAAAATGGACAAGTTTTTCCTCCTTTCATTTGGTTTCACGCTCACGTGTTTCATCGCCCTCGCTTGCTGTTTCTTGCGTGAACCACAGTTGATGTCATCTGTCTTATATGGCTCAGCCTCCCAATCCCAAGAGAAGGTTCCTAGCTCTCCCTGGAGATCCGGCCTGCCAGAGGATTTCCTCGAGTCCATCGGGTAGCGTCTCGCGTCAGGCCACGACGCGGCGTCCTTCCAATCCGCTTGCTCCCCATGGCCCGCCGCCGTCCCGTTCGCGACCTTCGGGCCGCTCCTGCTGCTCCCGTTAGACCCCGACTCGGACCGCGTCGGCTTCTACTGCGTCCCGGAGAAGGTCTTGTCCAAGACGCTGCCCGACGTGCGCGGCAAGGTGACGTGCGGCTCCTCGTGTGGGTGGCTGGCGCTCATGGACGAGACGGCGTCCGTGACGCTGCTGAATCCATTTGCCGGTGCCCGTGCCCCCCTCCCCCCGCGTTGAGCTCCCGCTAGCAGGCGAACACGTCGCGGCGGCGTCCTCATCGGAACGCATGTCTAGGGTCCACGGCCGGTGGGTCCTCCATCCCACCAACGGCTACGGGGACGCGGATGCTGCAGGCAGAGTCATCAAGATAAAAGACATGAGGGACGTGTTCTTCCGTGAGATTGTGCTCTCGGCGCCGCCTAACGTCGCCGGCCGCGAGTGCGTGGCCATGGCCATGCTTGGGTGCTCCACGGAGGTCGCGTTCTGCCGGGTTGGAGTCGACAACGCATGGACGCAGCTCGACACCAAACTGGAGTTCTCCGTGGGGTCCATCATCCACTGCCAAGACAAGTTCTTGGCGATCGACTGCACTGGAGAAATCTTCGTCTGCAAAAGCAACGTCGCCGGCGCTACTCCAACCGCGACGCTGCTGCCATCGCTGTCGCCACCTGCGGGGCTCTGCCACCGCAGCTACCTGGAATCAAACGGTGAGCTGCACATGTGTGGGTGCCATGGTGAGCACGTTCCACAAGACACAGAGCTTCACCTATGGCAGCGCGATCTACAAGTGCAACCTCCACGACCGTACACCGGAGTGGTTCAGGGTGAGGGACATCGGTGATCAGACACTGTTCGTGTCTAAACATTTCAATGAAAGCTTCAGTGGAACAAGTGTATCCAAGTACAAGGAGAACAAAATCTACATGTCTGAGTCATTGTACAGGGATCCATACGACTTGGTCCATCGACTGGAGATCGTTGATATTGCTACCGGCGCATCCGAAGTGAATCCCGTCTAGGAAAAGATGCAGAGTTCCGAGGCTTTAGGTTGGATTCGACCCAATCTCTGGAAGCTCTAGAGTTTGTGAGCCTGCGACGCCGCGCACTCCGTAACTGTGTTAAATTCATAAACTTTGCTTTTTTGATTAAATGTCACTTTAACATTGGTATTTAATTTAACAGTATTGTTATCTTATCATACGATCCGTGTGTTTTTAGTATAAATTGTTAGTTATCCTGTAGCAACGTACGGGCACGCTATAGATGACAAAGATTCTGCACGCATTGACAAAACTGGGATACCTGCACCGAAAACGCACGCACGCATGGTTCGAAGAAAAACATGTCCGTTTCATCATGCTTGCTTGAGCACATAGCTGCATGCATATATGGCAGCAGGGAGAAAAGTGAGAATAAAGGGGGCAAGATCAGCAAGCAAAGGACGGCAGAGCTTTGCATCATCGTGCTCCTTTTGATCTCATCTCTTATCACTTTGGAATTAGGAAGTCCGGCCTAGCTAGCTAAAAAAGATGACGGGCTCGAAGCAAGCAGACCGACCAGCAGTAACATGACTGGGATTAGTAGTCACTTTGTGCATGCCGTGAGACGCCACCCGGCCCCCGGACTTGACTTTGTTTACCGTTTTTGGTAATGTGTGCACTGTAGGGCAATATAATGTGTCAAGGGAGTACTTATGCAGTAAGTAGCTAGCTAGCTAGGGGTAAGCTAAGCCTAGCTTAAATTTGGCCTGTCCATGCGTGCTCTGTTGAACGACGACGCGCGTACGTGTGTGTGTGTGTGTGCAATCGGCCTGCTTTCGGTCGGTTTGTCCTAAACGGGAAGTTCACTGCTCCGGCCGAAAACGAAAAAGATGCATCATGGGAGTTGTACATGCACGTTGAGGAACAAACAAGAAAGAAAAAGCGTCACCTCCTGGTTTATGTATTATTGCAGCAGGCAGCCGTTGGTTGCATTGGTCAGAAGTGGAGATGCTATTGTTAGTGATGTGTTACAACACAACAACAAATAAACTGCTTCTGACTAGTATATGTGCGTTGCTTCAACATGTTTCCACTGCATGATAGACCATAGTGTGTGTGCATTCTCCGCTACAGAGAACTGGGCTTCATTCCGGTTGCTCATTGTCCCCAGTTTCGAACTGGCAGTGTTATAGCAGCATGTTGTGTACTAGCTAGCGTTTGCTTTTCAAAATGATCTAATGCTCCACCGAGTGTGATGGTGACTTCTTCAATCTTACACTTGCAAATTTGCAACATATATATACGTGGTCCCTTTTAGATGACAAAAACAAAACAAAACAAAGTGTACAGTTCTTTTTTCTCTCAAATTTATTTAGTTGTGCCTTTTAATTATCTTTATTTGTAGAATAAATAAGGTAAAAGGCATGTTATCCTGTACTAATCCATCATTGCTCCCTTAATAATAATATGATATCTCTAGCTAGTCGTGTGGGCGATCGAGGGGGAAAGACTAGCGACAACATGAACAGTTGGTCACCATGATACAAGCAAGTCATGATCCAAAGTTAGGTTGCGAGTTCCGAAATCAATCAGCTGCCAAAAAGGCTAGGAGCAACTTAATTGGAGTTTTATTAATCTCGCCTGCCTGCCTGCATGTTGCAATCGATGCGACTGTCTTTCCCAAGAATCTTTAATTTGTATATATACAAATCAAACTGTGTTCATCATTCCAATATCTGGATGGGCCAGCAGAGTTGAGTCTTAGTCGGATCCACCAGTGATCAATGATCTGTCTGCCGTACCTTGATGAGTAGGAAGGAGTATTTTTGTTTTAATTAAGGCACGATTTAGATCGAGTTGGATCGGTGTTGTCGCAACGTGGTTTTCTGCAGAAAGAATTCGTCATTAGGGCTTCAACACTTTAGCTACCACCACGCATGACGGCATGACATGTTAAAGAAACAACTTTAGCAATACTAGTAGTAGTGTGTATTGTTTAGCATATTTTGGACGCCCTCTTGCATTGCTGCTGCCATTCTAGTTCAAGTTCTAGAAGAAGAATATTCACAAGAAACAAAGACGACCGGTCACTGCAATCTCCTCAGCATCATATACAGATACAGATATGCTAACAGCCCAAGCAGGGCATCAGCAGCATTCAGCAACTAGTATTTGACCACCCAGAGAAATTCGCCGGATAATGACCAGCTGAAGAGCGCATGCACATTCCGTCACGCTCTCTCCACGGCCGGCGTGCGCGCCAATGCAATTGATCGCAAAGCTCCGGTGTTCATTTCCGGCAAGAAGTTGGTCAAAAACAAACACAAAAAGGCGAGCGAGCGATCGGGAGATGGAGCTTGCGCACGAATACGATGGCTGGCATGCATTCATCATCAGTTTTCACTGGTCTTCCAGGTGACCGAGTCCCGCAAGCCACAGGCCATCATCCACATGCATGCTGGCACCACCCATCGATGCATGGAACGGAAGATGGAACCCAGGCGGAGGAGAAAAGGATCTCCTCTCCTTGCAGTGGCGTGCAACTGATCTGACGCGGCAGCAGATCATAAAGCAATAGCTGCACTGGCCATTTCAAACTCGGCCGCGGACCAGCCCACTAACGAGCGAGGCAGAGACGACCGAACCGACGGTGAAAAGCGACGGCGGTGGTGGCGGCGGCAGTCCACTGCGGATGGATCAGCAACCACGTCGTGGCTGATCAGGATCGGACGGGGAGCCCTGGCCCTGCGGGGTGCGGGGTGCGGGGTGCCGGGCTCGCGTTGCGTTGCCTTGGCCCTTGGTGGGCGCGCGTCGGCATCGGGCAACCGACAGTAGTGGCGCAATTCGGGCCGGACAGGAACGACGATGGCGCCTCTCTCTGCCTGGGTCAAGGCAAGGGTCCAGATAACCCCCCTTGGACCGTCCGTCCCTCCCTCCCAAGAAAACATGCCCCGAAAGCAACTGATGGATGCGCGGAACAAACAGTGGCCACTGGCCAGAGGGATGTCCGCAGTGCAGACTGCAGAAACGAAATGCACCGCTAACCAACTGTGCGACTAACAGATTTTTACTGCTGAGTGAAAAAAGAAACAAGCACGGTGTGAAACACATCCAAAGGAATGAGTCTTTGTTTCTCTCGAAAGATCCGTTACCGGCTTTCATTGATAAGAAAGGAATGAGTCAGGCACTCTGATTTTTCCTGATCATCATGCTTGTAACCATCTGTGCTTTGGCCTAGCCTGCGGGGAAAAGAACCAGCACACTGTGACTGAAAAGCATACTTGCACCTGACCTGATCGAAACTGCTCCAGCACTAACAGAAGCGATTTTTCATACGTTCTGCGGACGAATCTGCGACCAGATCTACAACGACACCGACGTAGTACTATACGATCGGCCAAGCTCGATCCCAAGGAACGGATCGCACGCAAGCACGCACGCGCGTGCGACACCGGCACCCGCAGCCGGGCAGGCAAAGCCACCAAATTAAACGAGCCTGAGACCGATCCACTCGTTCCCCCGTGCACGAACGTTTCGCAGCCAGGCGCAGAATAGTTTCAGAAATTAGCACCGCCGGCACCACTGCCTGCCTTGCAAAGTCGCGTAGCTGACCGACCCCGCACCCGGCCCACTGGCGGAGGGACGAGCGCGTTCCAGTTCCAGGCGTGCGCGACGTCGCTCGCGTCGCGTGCGGCCCAGAACACGCCTGCCTGCCGTGCCGTGACGGGGCCAATGCGCCGCGCGTGCCTGGGTACCAGCCAGACTGATGCGCCGAGGGAGTGGGACACGTCGCGGTCCGCGGCCCCCGACACGAGTTGAGCTTGAACTGGGCGCCGCCGCGTGTGTGTGAACTTAACGAGCCCGACGGACTCCCCCACGTCGCGCAGGCGCAGTCGTGTCACGACCCGGAAGCAGGCGCCGTTCAGATTGTGCACGCCACGTTACTGACCCACTCCATCGGTGCCGCCAGTGCCATGAATGCTGGGGAGGCATAACGTAATGCACGCACGGGGCTTTTGAACTGAAATTCCTGGAATTGCAAATGTGAACGCCTCGCCGTGCTGGTCGTAAGTCTAGTCCGATCCATCCGCCGTGTCCTCCTTTGCAGCATCAGCAACCGATCGACTGCGTTGCGTTACACAACGCAACGTGACTCGCATTCGCTTGACATCATCCATGACCTGCTGGTGCCGGGCGAGTGGTGCTGCTGATGTCCGTGCGTTCGATTCATTTCCCTTGCAGCCACGGCACGGCGCCGAGAGGCACGATGCAGCCCCAAGATTGGAGTCGGCTGCTGCCCGCTGCCCGCTGCTGGCGCCGAGGCTTCGCCCATTGCTTCTCTATCGTGTAACGGCCCATCTGCACGCTTTGACCCATTCTCAATTCTCACTTACGTACAAGAGTAGCAAGGCCCAGATCGCGCATCTTTGGGCCGGATCGGATGTGACCTCAGTCTGAGTGCTTGCACGTTGCACGCACTGATCGGGCTCAGCCCATGTGTTTGCTATCTCCTACACTATGTATCAGGATAATAGCCTCTTGCGCTCGCCCATGCGCACCTACCTTTCGCAATTCTATCTAGACATTTTTTGTGAAATAAACATGAGAAATTAATGTGTATTCTAGTTAGGGGATGTTTCTTGCATAAAGGTTGACATGATAGTATATTACATACAATTAGCATGTAGACTCTTGGCCATTCAAACATAATATGTTGCCTCATCACAAATAGGGGACCACATCACGAAAACAGACTGAATAAAATTCATGTGACATGTCAAAGCTTCCTTGTACTTGATCTAGGGTATCAAGATCCTCAGGCAAGGATTCCAGCCTATATCCATCAATATGGCTATACAAAACACCCAACTTAATATCTACCAACCAAAATAGAACATCAAGTTTGATCGGATGAAGAGATGAAAGCCCATTGATTTGGTAGCAACACTTATGTGCAAAAATGTCAAGCCAGCCCATACTGTTGGGCAACCGTTGTCATGACAAATTCCATTCTAACATTTTTCAAGGTGATAACCTTCCTCTCCAAATAGTTCAGTTGAGAATGGATAAAGCTAACCCTTGTGTGTAAGCTTCAACCTGCATGTAAAAGTATATAAAATAAAGTAGTGCAACGAGCTATTTTTCAGCCATGGAACAATGTTTTCCTCTCACAATATTTCAGCATAAGCATTAGCGTAAGCTAAATTTCAGCATAAGCGAACATATTTAGCTTACAATTCCAATCAGGTCACCAATTATACACCAGCTAGTTAATGACAATGGCTATTGCACTTACCATTCTTAAGCTTTAGTAAATTGGTAATAAGTAGAAAGTAATTAAAATATTTTTGTATATACCACTTATGACGAGTACCTATACCCAAGGGATCGAGGGTGTAGCACCGCTAGTCCCCGTATAGCCGAGACTGACGAAGGGCGGATGACTCGGAGGCCATGCCTAGGAAGGCACGTACGCCTGACCCCAGACTCGAAGTGCATGGCCCGATGACTAGTTGGGAGGCGCCCCGCCTAATTACCTGGGCTGCTCTAGCTGACGAACCATGTGGACTTGGGGCTAGGCGACCCTCAACCTCGAAGCCAAGGTGCCAATTCAACTTCAGGCACACCTGTACCACTCGAGATTCTAGGGTGGGCCAATCGAGTGGCGCTAGATGATTTCTTTTCCCACGAGCCGGAAATGATGGTGGGGACAATATCCGTGATGGGGCGGCCATGCCATTAAGAATCACGAATGTACTTAGAGCACGTAGCATAGGACGTGGCATGTATGGTCCTGTGGAGCTACATAATAGGAAGATAGGATGAGCCTCACCGGACATGGTGGTGACCTTATTCCACCAACCACAACATGGGTGTGACTACCCACAGTCGGTTTCTCCATGATCTCCTCCACACCTGCTGCAGGATGGTGACAGTAACTAAGATAGGACGAAGATGGAGCCAGCTTGAGGGGCCTACTCAAGATCGACAAACTTGTAGGACCCCTCTCTTTTTGTAATCATGCCCCCTCGGCTATATAAGATGTGGCAGGGGCTCCATTTCTTCTTCTTTGAAGCCTTCGTAACCCATAGTCTTCGAAGACCTGTCTCTCTTGGACACTCTTGGACGCCTTCAATGCCTGAGGCTTCATTGAAACTCTCTAACTCACTAACTCGTTTGTAGATTCTCTAAGATTTGTGTGCTTGGGCTTAGGAACATGATTAGCTAGACCTGACTTGACATAGGGCCCTTGTCCGAACTAGTATAAATCTTGAGTGCTCGAATGCTAATCCATCTGACTTATCTCTTTTTGTAAATGGCACAGCTGTGACAGTACAATTATCCATATTATATCTTCTATAATTTTCTCAATAATGCTTTATGTGACAATCCCTAATACTCCTTTGGTCCCATCTTAGTGTATCTCAAAGCCTAGAACATAGGAGGCTTCACCAAAATCTTTCATGTCAAAGTTAGATGACAAAATCTCTCATACAACATATTCTTATTGTTACTTGCTAATAGTATGTCACCACATATGGTACAAGGATAATGGTGCCAACTTATTCAATTCGAAAGACAGAGTGTTGATTTGTATACATGTATTTGTGAGGAGTTAACATTGTAGCAACTTTGAGCCACGCGAAGGCGCTCGCGATCGCCCTTGGTCAATTATTGCCTTCCAAGGTCGGGAACCAAGTGGGCCAAACCAAGCCCCTGGCATGGGTGACTTGGGTGTGGTTTTGCGCTCCTGGCCTATCTCCTGGACGCTGAGGCCTTTCTGCAAAACAGGACACCTAAGTCCCATTAAGCTTCCCATAATGGACCGGAGTACGCATGCAGGCATACACAATAGGTATAGCCCCTGAGCCCTTGGATGATTAGGAGAATCAGTCATAGGGTTAATCGTACCATCATGGCGTTAACCCTAGGGTTTAGGTAACCCCTTGTTTGATACTCAATAGTGACCTTCTGGATGCCACCGAGATTGGCCGGGATGATACGACAACCTTCCTAAGCCCTCTATTGCCTTAACAATCAATTTGGGTTTGTGTTTTGTTTGATAGAGCAGCCTGGGGCATCACCTCTTATTTATACTAGATGATACACAGCCTGCATGTTGCTTTGAAAATTTACAGTGGTGGCCTAAAAAAGAATTGATGGAGTGAGAAATAATGAAATCATAAAGGGATTAAATACATTTTATGATATGAAAAGGAATTTATCCACGCGTTGCTTTAGGAATTAGGATCAATTTTGGAGGAGCACTATATGAATGAACCAAAGAGTAAAGCAATGTGTTTATTTACAGCTCTTGGTGTTCCGACCTCACTTTTCCCATGGTGAATGAGAAGCCCACATATGCCAGCTCCACGAGCACGTCCGAGAGGTTTTGCGCAGCCAACATGAGAGCCTTGGAAGGATTATCGTCTTGAGAGGAGCCAAGAACACGTTGATCTATTCGATCTCGCCTTCGTAGTCTACCTAGACTTGCATGGGATTGCTGTTGATGATCATGTTCACGCTGTGGAACTCGCCGGTGCTGTCGTTGTAGTAGCTTACAGTCATGACATTGATGGACGTGAGGTTGTTGACATTGATGTCGATGTCGATGTGGTTGTCATTGGGGGTCCTTGGACTTGGTCCTCTGTATGGTGTCGATCTTGATGCCTAAGGCTAGTCTAAGAATTCATGAGAGTTTCATGACATTAAATAAGCTAACGTGACATAGTATAAATGAAGAGAAAGATGATGAAAGTTTCATGGGATGAAATGAGTTTTATGGGAATGAAACTTATCTACATAGTTTCCAGTATAGAAGAATTTTCCTAGGATGAAATGAGTTTTATGGGGGATGAAACTTATCTACATTGTTTCCAACATAGAAGAGTCTTGGAAACCAAGACATGAAACTCGCATTGAGATAGGCCTAAGAGGTGGTTGGCGGCATTGCCGTTGTTGGAGTTGAGGAAGCCCAGGTATTGGCTAGGCAGCGCGTTCGCAAAACTGTCCTCGCCCACAAATAAAGAAGACGATGATGTTGCCGCTGAGGTCGGAGTAGGGCGGGATGATGCCAAACATGAAGGACGACGTCGAGAAGGAGTGCATGGGCCGCCCAATGATAGCTGTAACCATAGCAGTGCTAGGTGCACCGCATGGCCCTTGAGCTATGTCGTGCCATTAGTGAGCTCCAACAACCCTGATGATGTGATGGGTCACGTTGTCCAACAAGAGTGGCGCGCCGGTAAAGCGCAAGACGAACTGCTCGTCCCTAGCGCCGAGGATGGCGATGCCAGCCATGTCATCGAGGATGATGCTGGTAACGAGAAGAGACCACACGTGCTGCAAGTCAACCATAACAGCAACCAAGAAACCTCTGGCAATTCACATCAGTCGAACTTGTTGCTTGTACTCCTCTGATAGTTCCCATTTTTCCTACACATTTCACAATTTATTTGTGGTGAGTTCATTGTTGGGGCTGCTTGGATTCTTTGCTAGCCCCCGTGTTGCCTTGCCAAAAGAGAAATCAAATATAAACTTGTGTTTGGTTCTTGAGCCAACTTTCCTCGTAGTCCGTGTGAGCAAGGTTTTGCCCTGCTCCTGTGGTAGAGCCAAATTGGCTCGCCTAGCCTGGCAAGGCAAGGCTTGCTCAGCCAGGCGAGGTTTGGCTTGGCTTGCTGAAAACCAAACAGCCCCGTTGTCTCTTCATTTCTTGTCGACACCTAATGGGAATGCAATTTAGTGACCGAGCTTAGTGACTTGTTTATTCATTTTCTAATGATATTTAATGGGAATGCAAGTGACCGAGCTAAGTGATTTGGTGGGACCTATAGGGTGATGTGGCTTCACGAAATCACAAAGAAATTATTAGTGGGGTCTTTTATTTAGGTAGAGATCTTTTTATAATGGTTGGAAAAGTACCATAGTAGCTCCCAGTACTTTCCTCTTTTTTATTTTCTATAAGTAATTAATTGAGAAATATATTATAGAGTGTATTTTAGATATGCACAGGAGACTAAGGGCCCAACTAGATGGATTAGGGTTGCCGCCAATCACGGCAATATTTTTCTAATTGAATAGGAACCACTAGTGCACATATGGGTAGCAGTCCCGGTTGGAAAACCCCCTCTAGTCCCGGTTTCCCAACCGAGATTGCCAATCCGGGATTAAAGGCCCGCCCTTTAGTCTCGGGCCACACAACCGGGATTGAATGGGGCCATTTAGTCCCAACCAACTAGGACTAAAGGGGCTCCAGGCCGACGCCCAAGGGCGCTCACCTCCAGTCCCGGTTGGTATAGCCAACTGGGACTGTATATCACTTTTTTTTCTTTTGTTTTGTTTTCTTTTACAGTTTCTTTCCATTCAATTTGTTTTTGTTTCAAATAGTTTTCGTACACGCATTATATGTTATATGCTATACTATTGTACGTCGTCCATAAATAAGAATGAAACTAATGAGAAATAAGAGCTTATATATTACAATGATCATCCACATTCATCAAGTTCATACAAATCATAAAATTTAAACCAAGTCAATACAAACTAGCTAGCTAGATGTTCAATTTACACACCAAAGTTCATGCAAGCTCAAGTAGATCACCGCCAAGTTTGACTACGTTGTATTATGTACTCGGTGAAGTGTATGTAACCGATTTTGTATCCACAAATATCATTGACGTAGAGCAACACATTAAGTAGTGCACTCTCCCTTGCTTCAAAAGTACGAGCACAGGGTCTACTAACGATGAAAAGCGGTGGTTGAGAAGTCAGTGGGTCAGATGATCCCCTCTTAGTCATAACCAGCTTTTCCTGAAATCCTTTCGTAGTGAGTGTTGGCCATTCATCGGCATATTTCCAATCAAAACCTAATGCATACATTGTTTGGTGTAGAATGGTTTCAAAGCTACAACCTGCATAGGTTGTCATAGTCCTCAACCTATAAGTGTTGGTAGAAAAAATGGATATAAGAACAAAGCTTTCCAATAAAAACAAATCTAGAAATAAGTTATGAGTTTGACTTCGACTTTAATTACCACATCATTTCGGTTGGTTCGAGCAATCCTTGCACAGAAGCCCGCAACATCATGATACATGCCCACATCTATTGCTTGTATCGTCAAGGAGGATAGTGTAGGCAGGGTGTACCCAATATTCGCAAGCTTATTCAAACATGCAATGACAACATATTTTTGTGCAATAGACTTCTTAGGTGTCTTTATTCCCATCTCTGAGATTTGTACAACACCTGTACCCCTCCTAGTGGCGATAGAAAAGCCAATTCGACATTGGACCAATCGACCATTATCTACATCAAAGCTCTCAACATCCACTCCCTCAACTCCGAAATATGAAAGTGTCTCTTCAAGCCAAATAATTGGGTCAATTACCTACGGTATATTTAAGAAACACATATATATACATATCAGAAAAATATATTGTGTACAAGCGTATTTAAAACATATTAATGTATTAAGACATATATCATTGCTTACTATGCTAGAATGATTGAACGGTACAGCCGACAACCTTGGTTCGAATCCCCAAGTAATAAAATAGCCCCAACTCGGGACAATCGGTTCAGGGAGTCGTCCAACCATCTCTTCTCACTAAAGTTAATATATAAAAATTCATATCACTAGAGTCAATATATGAATTCATATACCAAAATTCATATATTCATAAGAATTTCCCTATATATATACAAAATATCAAAATTCATATACCAAAATGCATATCACTAAAGTCTACATATCAAAATTCACATATGTAAAACCTTATATATCAAAATTCATATAACTGGACCCTGTATATACTAAATGCATATCATATATATACAATATATCACACTAAAGTCAATATATCGAAATTTATATCACCAAAGTAAGTATCTTTGAGCATATATATATCAAAATATATCAAGCAAAAATACAAGTCAGATCGAATACAAATAGCCAATTAGCTTAATTTAGGGTTGAGTGCTTAGTTTCACACAACAGGAAGGGATGAGATAGGGTTGGCACACATCGACGTATTATACACCTGCAGGTGGCAGCAACGTGGCTGGCCGGAGACGAGGGGAAGGCAAGGCCGTGCACGCTGGAGTCGAGGACGAGGGTGAGGCAGCGGTCGGGAGAGTCCGCGCGCGCTGGAGCCAATCGAGGACGAGCGAGGCCGGCGAGGCCATGGCCATCGGAGACGAGGGAGAGGGCGCCGTGCGTGCTGGGGAGAGAGGACAAGGGCGAGATGGGCTGGAACGAGGGCGAGGGCGAGGCCGCGGCTGTCGGAGACGAGGGAGAGAACACCGCACCTGTCGGGGAGAGAGGACGAGGGAGAGGCCGGTTGGATCGAGGACGAGGGCGAGGGCGAGGCCACGCGCCGGAGCCAAGGACGAGGCCGGCGAGGCCGTGGTCGCCGAAGACGAGGGAGAGGGCACCGCGCGCGCTGGAGCCATGGACGAGCAGGGCGAGGCCGGCCGCTGGAGACAAGGAAGAGGGCCCCACCATGCGCGCCGGGGAGACGAGAACGTACGAGGTCGTGGGCGCCGCCGCGCGAGCCAGAGACAAGGGCGAGGTCGGATGGGCGCAAAGCGCGGGTGGCGAGCTCGACCACAAATGAGGAAGAGAGGGCGGGTGGCGAGCGCGGCCGGCGTGGGGGATTGAAGAAGCGGCGTGGCGGCAGTGTGTGAAAGAAGGAGAAGAACACTCGTATATATACGGTTGAACCCTATAGTCCCGGGTTGGGCACCAACCGGGACGACCTTTAGTCCCGGTTGGGGGCCCAACCCGGGACTAAAGCTAAATTTTGGCGCGCGGTGAAACTGCTACCTACCCGGCAGTTTCGTTTCCCGCCCATGCAACAATTTTTAACATTTCCTTTAATATGAATAGGCTAAAAATTGGAAATTGCTTAGTAAAAAAGATATAGCTTAAAAAATTGCAATACAAAATTGATTGAATATATAATTTATAATGCTTTTGTTCCATGCTTTAAATGTTTAATAACATATTCTATAAATTATAATTATATTTTAAAAATTCAAATTTCAAATTGGAGAAATTCAAACATAGTTTTCCTTGACAAAATGATTTCAAATAAAAAAGTTGTAAACTACAAAGTTGCATAACTTTTCGAGATCTACAACTTTCGTTTTGGTCATTTCTCCATTTGAGGACATTTTAAAAATTCAAATTTTAAATTTGGGAAATTCAAACATAGTTTACCTTGACAAAATGATTTCAAATCAAAACGTCCTCAACTACAAAGTTGTATAACTTTCCGAGATATACAACTTTCATTTTGATCATTTCGTCATCCGATAAAGCAGTAGTAAACATTATTCAAAATTTACATATCTCTCATATAATTTTTATCCACTTTATCGTACGAAGAAATGACCAAAATAAAAATTGTAGATCTTGATTAGTTCTACAACTTTTATGTTTATGAATTTCCTAGCTGAATTCATTTACTTCTTCAAAATGATGTTTGAAGTTGCCGTTTTTTAGAATCAAATTTTGAATTCATAAAACAAAGTCATATGTAAAGATGACCAAAATAAAAGATGTAAGAACACAATAAATTGATAGAGCATTATTTTAGAAAATTTTAGAAACAAAAATCATTAAATTTGAAGTTAGTATGATGGGGAAAGACTAGTTACAAGTTTTAGCCAGAGTTTAAAAAGAGAAATGAGACTTCTTTAAAAATTAGATTTCAAATAGAATTTTCAAATAGTAGATGATTTCAAATGAAAAAGTTGTCAACTACAAAGTTGCATAACTTTTTGAGATCTACAACTTTCATTTTGGTTATTTCTCCATTTGAGGACATTTTAAAAATTCAAATTTTAAATTTGAGAAATTCAAACATAGTTTTCCATGATAAAATGATTTCAAATAAAAAAGTTGTCAACTATAAAGTTGTGTAACTTTTCGAGATCTACAATTTTTATTTTTGTTATTTCTCCATCCAAGGTTGTTTAAAAAATTTGAATATGAGATGCATGCGACATCGAAAACAATAATAATTAAAGATCTTAGAGAACCTTAAAATAAATATTTGGGGTACATAAAAATTACATATACGATAACAAAGACCTAGCAATAAAATTACATATATGATAACAATGACATTCTTCTAGCACCAAAGTAGGTCAATGTTACAATCAAAGTGTACCAACACATTATAAAATAACCACCTCAAAAACAATCTTCTAGCACCAAAGTAGGTCAAATAGGTGCCAAAGGATGCCAGAGGTGGATGACGAACTACGCCTATTTGGAGACGAAGGGGGCGGTTGCGCGAGCTCCGATGAACCCATGCCTCTCGGAAGACAGTACATTCATGCCTCGGATGGATCCATTAACCTGTGGACAGCCCATTCATGCATTGCATGGACAGATAGTCCGCAGACAGTCTAGAGCACAATGCAAGGATGGATCCATCAAGGTAGAAGACAGCCCATGCAACAATTACGTTGCGCGGTGTAACACCCTGAATTTTGACCAAATTTAAAAATCACAAAAAATTTAAACTTTTTAAACTTTGCATAGGAACTAATATATATACAACTAGCATAGGTGTTAGTTAGTAGAAATAGGTTCACTTAGGAATACATTTAATGTGTGGAATTATGTGAGTGGATGTTTGCTTGCTTGTGAACATATGGTGGTACACCCTACATGCATGCATATTCAAATTTGAATTCAAATGCATTCAAAACAAATGCATAACAAATCAGGGAAATGGAAAAAGAATTGGAAAATGAAAAAGGCCACATGGGCTCATTCCTCCCTCCCTTCCTTTCTCGGCCCGTAGCAGCAGTAGCCCTCCCTCCTCCCTCTTCCTTCCCTCAGCAATGGGCTAGCCCGTCGCCGTGACCCGGCCCATCCTGCACGCGCCAGCGCCCTCCCCTCTCTTCCACTCATTGATGGACGGGGCCCACGTGTCATCACCGTCGTCTACCTCCAGACAATGGAAATACCGCGTCATGGCACCCACCCCGGCCACGCCATGGCCGCGCTTCGCCCACCCAGCACCGAGTGGATAAGATCGACCGTGCTCTCGCGAACCTTCCCAGCTCCACGGACGCTCCTCCCCTCCTCTCTCCCTCTCACTGTGGTGCCATCGACACGCGACGCCATGGCCTCTTCCCACCATCACCACCATGGGTAGCCGCCAAGTAACCTCCACCGCGTGCATGGATAAGGCCGCACTGTGGAGAACCAACCTAGCCAATTTGAGCACAAGCACGCGCAATGGCGGTGCGTGCGTTGAGAAAATATCTCATCGGCCGAACCGCCATTGCCGGCCTATAAATAGGCTCGGTTGGTGATGCTCTGCCCTCGTCCTCCTCACTCCGAGCTCCGCTAAGAGCTGGAACACCTCATCTCCCCCTCCATCCCCCCTCTCCACTTCCCTTCTGAGCTCAGTCTCATTCTTCCCCAAATCGTGAGCCACCGTCACCATTGGAGCCGCTTTCCCCCTTCTCTTTCTCTGCTGTGTCCTAGGCAAATTAGTGAGGCAGGTGAGTCCTAGAGCCTCCCCTTTACCTTCTGCGATAGCTAGTTGACCATAAATCGCTCTATGTTGCGCTGCCATTGTGCACCTCGCTCCGCCGAACCACCGTGGCCGACCACCACCACCGGCAGGTCTCGACTAAGCACCACACTATCACCATTGCACTCGCCACTCACCCGCACCCACGTACATGTAGCTAACTAGACTAATTAGGGCCTCTAAGGACAAGTCCACCGCTCGGCGCTGCCGTGTTTCCTCCGGCGAGCTGCCACCGCCACCACAGTCATCCCCAGGCACCTAGATCACCACCGAAGGCCGCGGCTTGGTCTCCCAAGCCCCATCCACCACCTCACCACCTGCACCAGGGCTCAGCCTCGCCGGCGTAACCCACTCTGGTGAACCCGAGCCACCTCCATTATTTCCCGGCGTTGGGACGGCAACCCGTCCGACCGCCGTTTCCCCTCCCCCTCTCTCCTCTCGCTGCCATGTGGGACCGGACGGTGACGCCGTTTTATTCACGACCGTCCCCATCCATTACCCTCCCCCTCTCCATTCCTTCCTCTGATGTGTGGGCCCACAGCCATAACGCCATCACCACCGTGGCCCCACCAGTCAGCCACACAAGCCACGCGCACACACACAGTGCCGGGTGCACTATCTAAAAATGCTAGGTGCACCCGAGTAATGTACAAAGAGGGTTAGAAATCTATTTTCATGACTTAGAAAAATTCCCAAAAATTTGTAAATAAACCAGATGCAATAAGGAAATTAATCATGTAGTTTGCACATATTTTCATGCACCAGAAAATGCATACAGAATTCCTCCTAGTTAATCAACTATAGGTTAAATTTCTAAAATGTATAACTTTTGCATCCTAACTCCTTTTCGCATAAAACCACTTCTAGAATTCATCTAAAATCTAGCTCTATGCATCTCACCTGGTACCACCATATTGTCCTATGTTTGCTTTTGCTCTTTTATTTTATTTTGGTGGTAGTCTCATTCGGTAGCTACGCCCGGCAGACGGAGGTGACTACCAGGAGAACGAGGACCCAGACTACGTAGACGTGCCAGAAGGAGACAACAACGAAGGCAAGTCCTAGCTCCCCTCCCTTCTACCATCTTGCTTTAATTATTACTAAATGCATGAAATGAATTATTATCCTAGAATATGAGCTCGGTTATTATGATGTGATTATTTTTGAATTAAGATAAATGGTTATCTTGCTATTTTGTGAGCTCCATGATATGAATGAACTTAGGGATAATAATTTGTGGTACATAAAATTGGAAAACCTGGACCTAAACCCTAACAGGGGGCAAGTGGTGGTAATCTATGGAGGTAGATTATCAGGGCATGATCGCCTGGAGAGGGATCCTGTGGGGAGATACTCGCCTCAGTCACATAAGGACCGGTTCGTAGTCCCTCTTGCCTAGTGAGATATTATGTACAACCACATGTCTATATGGGTAGACTTAATCCCACACTCCGTTGGATAGAAGTATAGTTCCTACTAGGAGGCCGGTGTTGGCAGCGGAATATCAGGAGCAGGCATAGATGCTATGTGATCTCCCATGGCCCGGTTAGCGTGGTTTCTATGTGATCCTCCATGTTAAGCCCTTGGATTTTTGGCCACGTTCGAGCCCATGTTATTGTTGATGTTGGTCGTGTTCAAGCCCATTTTATTGTTAATATGATGATTAGGTATCATCGGCACTATTATGTTGGGATTATTAGGTATCGTCTGAGATTGTATGATGGGATGATGTGGTATCATCTGGGATTATGAGATGGGACAATTAGGTATCCTCCCGAGATTAGTGTGCTTTCCAACCCCTGAGAAGCCGTGGTTGGATTATATGGACATCTAAGGTCGCGTACTTTCGGGTATGGGGTCTCATTAGGCCTATTCTATTCGCTGATCACGTAAGGGATTGTGCCTATTGTGTGGGAAAATTTGTACACCTCTTCAGAGTTCATTAAACCTATTCGAATAGCCATGTCCTTGGAATGGGCAGATGCTAGGATGGGATACTATGATTAGATTTACTTTTATGTGTAATAAACTGTGTTATGAAACCTTGACTCGGGGACTAGTGGGAATGGTAATACTCCACTAGGACCCAACCCTTAATTTAATCACCACACCACTTCTATTTCCACCCTATGGTTAGGACTTGCTGAGTACGTACGTACTCACCCATTGTTGACTCACAGACTTCAGCACCGAGGAGGACCAATACTTCGATGAGGAAGCGTACCACGAGGATTAGGAGTTACGCGAAGAGTTTGATCGTAGGAAGAAGACATCAAAGCTTGGGTTTCGACCGCGCTCGAGCTTGCCTATGGATTAGGATATCGCTACGCTGTATAATACTATCGTACTAGCAACCACCAGGATGTAATAAAAAGCTGCTTTATGTCAGTAGTCTTTTGCTAGTTATGTAACCCATAAATATGCCATTCGGGCCACTGTTGTAAGACTCTACCTTTTTATATATCACTAAAGCTCGGAACTTTTTATTATATATATGTGTGCCATTTCTGTTAATTTATGCGTACTTGTGCATGATCCTGGCGTAAGTACAGATGTACCTAGAACTCTCTAAAAATAAGGGGCCAACACACGGGCGTCACACCCAGCTTCTCTAGGCTTCGGCGCTGCTCCATCTTCAAAAACATTCTTCTAGTACCTCTTGTGTGCATCATTGCTGACTACGCATAATAAAATTTGTATGTGGAGGGCTTTCTCCTAGAGAGTGGCCATATATGTGGATAGAAAATTGGACAAACAACAACGGATGGATTGGGACCGAATTGGGCACAACAGAACACTGCATGCATGTCGTTGTGGGAGATGAATGGCGCCCGGTGGACGGTTTTATAAGCGTGAGCAGCGGGATGGTGGGTAGGATGAGTGGTGATTGCGCATGGTGGTAGGTGGGAGTAGTGGTCGGCCTGGTAGGTGGACTAAAAGTTTTTTTATTTCTATTTATTATTCCGACAAAATGCCTTGTGTTTTTATTTCTCTAATTTTTTTATTTGCATATGCATTTCAATCCTACAAGAGTTAAATTTCAATCCATACAAACATAATTATAATATCCATACAAATAAATCTAATAAAACATAATTAACTTGCATACAGACATAATTAAAATATTCATACAAATAAACCAAATTAAAGTACATAACCGTTCAAATAAACCTAATTAAACATAACAATACGAATAAACCTAATTAACACATGAATCCTACAAACCGGCTGTAGCCCTAACCTGTCTACACTGCCAGTAGTGTATGTCTCGGATACAGTAACCACAATCATTGTCTATGTAATGCAACGCCCGCACTAAAACACTTTCTCTTGCCTCACAACGCCGAAGACATGGTATTCCATAGATGTAGCCTACGGAGGGACTATCGATGGCCTAGTTCTGCCTAAATCTCACGCAATACTGGATACCAGTTGTCGTCCTCTAGCCCAGCACTTCCACGTAGTCCCAGGCATAACCCAGTTGGTTAATAGCTTGCATGAGAATGGGTTGCAAGTCACTTGTAGCATAGGTGTAATCATAGAGCAAATTCTACAAGCGGACAAATAAAAAATATCAGGAAGCGCTCATATAATAATAAGAATAAATAAACATTACTCTCATATCATACACGATGTACCACATCCATTTGGTTGAATGTCACATGTGTCTCGCTTATTCGCGGCACATCCAGACTATGCTCACGTAAAGTTTCTATCTTTAAGGACGAGAAATCAGGCATACGGTAGCCAATTCGCTCAATTGCCTGCAAAGAAAGCAGCACGGCATCGATCTGGGCACTTGTCTTGGTCGGCATCTGTTGTCCAGTCTGCATGATGTCTTGGCGCATCTCATTATTGTACCTAATGGGGATATCGAAGGCGAGACTGCACGTCCATAACTCGCCTCCTTCATCATTCACGACCACACTTGTCGTCTCGAAGATGTCCCACACCCCGAGCAGCCATCGTGTTGATTCCAGCCACTTGACCGGTTTTATAGTCTGTGACATATGCAACAATCATATTATGAATGGATGTATATATGAAAAAATTATATTAACACGCAAAACTTAAAATATTCCATACTATTGATGGGTCTGGGTGACACGGAACGGCCCTATCTAGCGATGGCACGAATGGAAGATCGCCATGGTGGAAACCTGGTTCCTGTGGCAGGGGAAGTTCGCTGCCATTCAGCATAACTAAAAACACTAAAAAACATCCCAATAAATATAGAACCCCCATATAAATATAGCATGCAACAATATATATTGGAGAAACATAAAAAAATAAATGATCAATATATATATATATATATATATATATATATATATATATATATATATGCATGTCAAGTAAACTTAAACATTTTGCACATTATTTTTTTAACGATTATTAACTCTCATCAAGAAATAATGTTGCTAACAAAGATCTAGAAAACTATAAATGTTTAAGGTTATGTAGAAATGATGTACAAATAAAAATAAAATCCAACATTATTATTCCTAATCTAAAAAAACCACATGTTTCTATGCTTATTCCTAAACCATGAAATGATCTACATTATTAGCAATGAAAGATTAGAAGATAAAGTTGCTAACCTTTAGAAGATTGAAGATGAAGCCGGCGGCCGAGAGCAAGAACTTTCTCCCCCAAGCAAGAACACGGATGAACACATGCGCACAAGCAAAGACCAAAGATTTGACCAGAGTGTCTCGGGCTGGGGGACAATGGAAGCGGGTATATATAGTGGGGACTTTTAGTCCCGGTTGGTGGAGCCTACCGAGACTAAAGGATCAACATCCAGTTCTGGTTGGAGCCAAAACTTGGGATAAAAGGCCAGCAGGATCATCCTTTTATTACTAAAGGATCAACCTTTAATCCTGGTTTGAACCACAGACCGGGACTAAAGGTCCCTGCTGTAAAAGCCTGCTGCACCATCCGCTGGATAGGGGATTCTAGTCCCGATTGGTGGTTTCAACTGGGACTAATTCTTTTATTAGTCCTGGGCCCAAACCCAACCGGGACTAAATACAGAAAACTGAAAGTCTGATCTCTACGAGTGACCTGACAAGTGGACCAAACTTTGCATTCCAAATTGATCATGGGATTAGGCCGAGATCACCTCCCAGAGCCACGACGCGTGACTATCTCCAACAATGGGAACCCAAATACAAGACCTATTTCACGTTTGGGTAGCGCTACAGGCAAATGTTTCAATACCCAATTTTTGTCTTCTCCAACAACAAGACCCAAAAGAGAACCCTTTCTGCAAATGGGTCTCTAGGAGAGAGGATACTCAGATTTAGGTTATGCCTCTCCTGGCATCCAAAATAGGTCTCCTGTATATGTACTCTGTTGGAGACTGATACAGTACTGTCGGAGACTCATTTTGCGTTTGGGTGCCCTTATGGGTCGCATGTTGGAGACAGTCTAAACGTCTGAAAATAGGTGTTCAGCAGGGGCAGCACCTGCCCTGGCTCCACCCCTGCCTTCCAACAGGTTCATAGATGTGCGGATTATTTCGAGCTTTACTTTGTTAAATCTTCTTTGTTGGTGAAAGCTGCTGCTATGCATGCATTTTAACTCCTGCTGCTGCTGACCGCTAATTTCTTCTGTTTCTGTTTTCGATAATTGGACTTGTTTGTTCTTCGAACTGAGAAAGTTTGACGCCGGGAGAGGTCATGAGGACACGTTCCAGCCAGCAAATTAGTGCTAGTAGTAACGCAGATTAGGTGCCATGGAGGCTTGGAGAGTCAGAAACCAATACAAAGCTTTACCTGTCCAATTAATCAATTAATGTGCTCTCTTCGGATGGAGAAAAAAACTTTTGGTTAGTCGTACCTCTACAAATTGCATCAGGAACCTTTTAAGATTTTCAGCTTGCATTGCATGATGACTTGATGAGCGATGTCTACTATCTAGTTGTTGCTACAGTACATAGTACATGCTTGAAGCGAGAAACCAATGGAATAGACCATCTTACGGAGTAGTTTACTTGTCATGTTGATGGACAAAAAAGCTCCACTAGAAGTAGGGTGTCGGGTTCATAAACACGGGGTCCCTCATGAACCTACTTCTCAGTAAAAGCTCGGTCCAGCAGACGACGTTGCGAACGACGTGCAACTCCTAGGCCGGCCCAAAAACCTAACGACAGGCCAGAAGGGCAATCCAGGCTCGCTCCCGACTTCGGCCCGCCTCTCCGACCGGAAGGTCTGGCCAAGGAGGAACGGCGCTCGCTTCCGACTCCAGCCCGCCTCTCCGACTGCTTCCGACTCCAGCCCGCCTCTCCGACTGGAAGGCCTGGCCAGCTCGCCTCCGACTCCGACCCGCCTCTCCGACCGGAAGGCCTGGCCGAAAAGGGACGACGCTCGCCTCTGACTCCAACTCGCTTCTCCGGCCGGGAGTACACCGAACCTCTGCTTACAGCTCTTCTCCGACCGGAAGGCCGGAGCCGACTGGGGAACGACCGACCGGGGACGCCCGCTCGGTGAAGACCCAGGAAACGGACAGAGCAAGTAAGGCAGGGCGCTCCAGTCAACCGCAATATCAGAGACCGTACCCTGCGCACCTGTAGGACAGTACTGTCAGGTCATGTCAGAAGGGTACTTTATATCCTTCCAGACATATCAAAACACCAACAGTGTTATGGGCGTCGACATTTATCCTACAGTATGGTAGGCGCCGACATCAGCCATACCAGAAGATCACGATGGATCCTATCACATGCATCCGGACATCAACAGTGTTGTCGGCGCCGATGAACCGCCTTGTACCCGATGGCGTAGGCAACAAGACTAGATAGCACACGCACACTCTCTTTCTCTCACACTCTCTCTTGTAAAGCCATCCCCTTCATCTATAAAAGGGGATGCGCTCTCTCCAAAATAGCCCGACCGATCAAGGGATTCAACCACCAGACGATTCGATTCACAGACGATTCGACCACAAGGATCGAACAACCTACTATTCGAACGATTCCAACAGAGCACACGCTCAAATACTTAGCGCACGTAGGAGCTCCCGTCTCTCTTGGCCCTTCGAAACAGAGTTCAACCGGACCTCTTGCACCCCCCATCTTTCTCCCTTTCGTTTGTAACCCCACAGCAAACTTTGAGCACCTAGGCTCAGGAATAAAGTCTCCGACCGACTCAAACTGGACGTAGGGCACGTTGCCTGAACCAGTATAAACCCTGTGTCAATGAGTGCTAGGCCACATCCGGTCACAACGTATGGCAAAACTACAAATATTTACGTGTTAGTCACTTTCTACACCGACAGTTGGCGCCATCTGCGGGGAGGACGCCGTACGTTCACGCTTTTGGTCATCGGATGGCCCACCTTTCCGCCACCTTCACCATGGCGGGCTCAAGCGATACGACTCGCTTTGGCTCGCTAGAGTTTCCCGCGCTCCCACCTATTGGGATCTGGGTTCCGCCTATCTTCGAGCCGTCCTAGGCCTTCCTCTTCGAAAGCCTGGACTACGCTCCCACCTCTTTTCATGACCTCATGGATAACGATGTTGAGAGCGATGGCTCTAGCAACGACGAGGTCGTGGCACCTAGCCACCCTCTATCCCGTGAGTGCGCTATGGTGGATGCTCCGGGACAGCCACCGATGGTGGTGGAGTCTCTACAGACCCACACCCCTCCAGACCCTCGCACGGAGGCCCTCGCATGTGCGTAGGGGCACGGCGAGGAGCTACGACAAAGGCGGCAGAACTAGCTGCCACCTGTGCCAGTGCCCTCGGTGCAGCACGCTGCACCCCGTGCGCGTGACCCGACGAGCGGCGCCTGGGGTCGCCCCCGCCAGGTTCAGCGCAATATCATGGACGGGGGGAACGATCCCCCATAGTTCGCCCAGGCTAGCCAGAACATCGCCGCTACGACGATGCTTTTGCGTGGACTTCCAAAGCCTGACGACCCCCAGGACCAGGCGGTCCACCAGAACCTCCGGGCACTGGTGGAAACCGCCGCCGTTGAAAGCTCTAGTTTGATTTTGGTGAATTAATGAAACCCTAAGTGCTAACCTAGTTTATCAAAGTGATTATGAGATAGGTAGCACTACTCCAAGCGGTGAAGCAAATGAAGATCATGACATGACGATGGTGTTGCCATGGTGATGATCAAGCGCTTGGACTTGAAAAGAAGAAAGAGAAAAACAAAAGGCTCAAGGCAAAGGTATAAGTGGTAGGAGCCATTTTTGTTTTGGTGATCGAGACACTTAGAGAGTGTGATCACATTTAGGATTGATAGCCATACTATTAAGAGGGGTGAAAATCGTATTGAAATGCGGTTATCAAAGTGCCACTAGATGCTCTAACTCATTGCATAAGCATTCAGAATCTAGTGGAGTGCTAACACCCTTGAAAATGTTTGTGAAAATATGCTAACACACATATGCACAAGGTGTACACTTGGTGGTTGGCACATTTGAGCAAGGGTAAGAAACTTCACCGGCGCCCTATACTAAAAAGACAGGGTTTCACAGAATGCACCGGACACTGGTCACACAGTGACCGGATGCTGGGGTCCTGCATCTGGTCAGTAGCAGCTGTGAGCGCACTATCTTGCTCTTGTGACCGGACGCTGGCGTGAAGAGTGACCGGACGCTTAGGGCCTGCGTCCGGTCAATACTGATGTACGCTGACGTGGTGGCGCATAGAGGACAGTGAATGACCGGACATTGGGTGTGTCTAGTCGGTGGTAACCGGACATGTCCGGTCATGACTGGTACCTAACTGGAAACGATCGAATGCTGGAGTCCTACGTCCGGTCACTTCGAAGCAGCGCGTCCGGTCACAACTTAAATATACTAATGACCGTTGAGATCGGGCGATCAGCGTTTGAAGCAGGGGACATGTGGCACACATCGCGTGACCGGACGCTGGGGTCCAGCATCCGGTCGATCTGACCTACGCGTCCGGTCATCCCATTTTTCAGTGGACTGAGGAGCCAACGGCTCTATCTCATGGGGGCTTCTATTTAAGCCCCATGGCCGGCTCAAGCTCACTCTCTTGGCCATTTGCATTGATATAGCAACCTTATGAGCTTAGCCAAAGCCCTCCCACTCATCTCCATCATTGATTCATCATCTTTGTGAGATTGGGAGAGAATCCAAGTGCATTGCTTGAGTGATTGCATCTAGAGGCACTTGGTGTTTGTGTTTTGCTGTGGGATTCGCTTATTACTCTTAGTGGTTGCCACCACCTAGACGGCTTGGAGCAGCGGAGGAGGATTGGCATGAGTTGGTGATTGTTTGTGGCCTTCTCCGGTGATTGTGAGGGGATTTGTACCTTCCTCGGCGGAGCACCGAAAGGTAACTCTAGTGGATTGCTCGTGTCATTGAGTTACCTCACTTGTGGGCAGGTTCTTATGGTGTCCAATTGTGTGGACGAGGTTTGTGCAACACCTCTTAGCCGTCGAACCACCAAGTGTTGGTCGACACAACGGGGACGTAGCGTGTTGGCAAGCACGTGAACCTCAGGAGAAAATTAGTTGTCTCTTGCCCTTTGGTATTCTCCCGGTGATTGATAGAGTATTCATCTTGTGATTGGTTCACTCCTCTACGCGGTGGTATAATCACCTCACTTACTCATTTATATTCCCGCAAACTAGCTATAGCAAGCTCTTTAGTGTAGCTAGAATTGAGAGCTTGCTTTGTGAATTAAGTTCATCTAGTGGAGCTCTTTAGTGTAGCAATTGTGAGAGCTCTTAGTGAGTAGTGACCTAGTAGATTGTGTGCCTAGTGATCATAACAACTAGAATTGTTGGATAGGTGGCTTGCAACCCTTGTAGAGCTAGAGCAAGTTTGCTTTTCGCTTTTTGTCATACTAATCAAATTGCTCTAGTTGGTTTGTAGATTTTTAAATAGGCTATTCACCCCCCCCCCTCTAGCCATATTAGGACCTTTCAAGTGGTATCAGAGCCGTGGTCACCGTTTGATTAAAGGCTTAACAACCTCGGTGTCAAATTATGGCTCAAGTTGTGTTCAACCATATGGGGGGCAAACCACCGTTCTTTGATGGCACATGCTATGATTATTGGAAGAGAAAGATGAGGATGTATCTTGGTTCAATCAATTATCAAGTATGGGATGTACCAAAAATGACTATGTTATCATTGATCCCGACAATCTCACCAACCAAGACAAGACCAACAAGCAATGCAATATAATGGCTCTCAACACCATATATAATGCCATTGATTCCAAGGTGTTTGAGCAAATCAAAGATTATGAAAGAGCAAATAAGGTGTGGAGGAGATTGGAGGAAACATATGAGGGCACACCAGCGGTGAAGAGTGCCAAGTTGTACATCCTCAAGGATAAGTTGACAAGCTTCAAGATGAAGGATGATGAGAGCATTCCAGAAATGTTCCATCGGTTGCAAGTAATTGTCAATGACTTGAAGGCTTTGGGAGAGAAGATCAAGGATGATGATGTCTCTCATCGGTTCTTAATGTGCCTACCTCCAAGATTTGAGATGTTGAGATTGCTTATCATAAGAGGAGGATTGAAGGAGATTACCCCTAACCAAGTACTAGGTGATGTCATGACACAAGAGACATACCATGTGGAAAGGGAGGGGGATGACAAGGATGACAAGAAGGAAGAAGAAGACAAGAAGAAGAAGAGTATAGCATTCAAGGCTAGCTCATCATCATCCAAGAACAAGGGAAAGTCCAAGAAAGAATCAAGTGATGATGATGATCTTAGTGATATTGATGATGAAGCTATGGTCCTCTTTGTACGCAAGATGGGAAAATTCATGAAGAAGAAGGGCTATGGTGCAAGAAAGAGAAGAGATCACACCAAAAGCAAAGAATATGTGAGAAGATGCTACAATTGCAAGAGCCCCGATCACGTTGTAGCGAATTGTCCCTACAATAGTGACAATGATGAGGATGAGAAGAAGAAGCACAAGAAGGACAAGAAAGAGAAGAAGGAGAAGAGAATGACCTTCCAAAAGAAGAAGAAAGGTGGAGGCTATGTGGTCACATGGGATAGTGATGGCTCTTCGGATAGTGATAGCTCTAGTAATGATGACAAGAAATCTATCAAGAAAGCACTAGCAAGCATCGCCATCAACAACAAGCCCTCCATCTTCGACACTCCATCAACATGCCTCATGGCAAAGCCTACCAAGGTAAAATATGGTGAGTGATGATGATGAATGTGAAAGCGATGCTTGTAGGAGTGATGATGATGATGAGGAGGAGGAGGAGGAGTACACCAAGGAGGAGCTCTTGGACATGTGTGAGGAAGTGCACACTTGCGTTGAAATGAAGAGAAAGGAGTGCAAAGAATTACGCAAGAAAGTCAAATTTCTTGAGCACTCCTTTGATGAGCTCAATGCCACTCATAAGAGGCTAATGGAAGCCCATGAGAAGCTTGGCAAAGCTCACATTAAGCTTGAAAAGTCTCACTCCTCTCTCATCGAGCAAGTCAAAATAGAGGAAGCCAAGAAGGAGCAAGTGATTATGTCTTGTGATGTGGGATTAACATGTGATATTATTGATGAATCTTTTTATAAACCCATTGTAGTTGCTCCCATTAACACTTCTTGTAGCACTACTACTTCTACTTCACCTTTGAGTGATGGTCTCACTTGTGATGCCTCACTAATGGTGGAAAATGAGACCCTCAAGAAGGAGGTGAATGAGCTCACTCGTGCCTTAGACAATGCCTATGGTGGAGATGCCCGCTTGCTAAAGTGCTTGGGTAGCCAAAGGTTTTCTCTCAACAAAGAGGGATTAGGCTATACCCACAAGAAAGGCAAGGCGGCCTTTGTCACTCCCAAAGCTAGCTTTGTGAAGGGCAATGGTTGGTTTTGCAATAGATGCAAGCAAGTTGGGCATGTAGAGCAATATTGCAAGATTAACAAGAGCAAGCTACCTAATGTATCCTTAATTAAATTTGATTCTTGTTACATGCTTTTTAAGGGTGCCAATGGTGTGAAGGTTAAGTTCATTGGTACACCAATTGTGGGCCCAAAGAAGAAGGACATTTGGGTACCAAAGACCTTAGTAACTAACCTTCAAGGATCCAAGCAAGTTTGGGTACCTAAAAGGAATTGATCTTTTTTTGTAGGTCAATTATAAAGCCGGAGGAAGGCATTGGGTGCTTGATAGTGGGTGCACACAACACATGACCGGTGATTCAAGAATGTTCAATTCAATCAATGAAAACAAGAGCAATGGGATTGATAGTATCACATTTGGTAACAATGGCAAAGGCAAGGTCAAAGGGCTTGGTAAGATTGCAATATCTAATGACTTGAGCATTTCCAATGTGCTACTAGTAGAGAGCTTGAACTTCAACCTATTGTCGGTAGCTCAATTATGTGATCTTGGTTTCAAGTGCATATTTGGTGTGGATGATGTAGAGATCATAAGTTTAGATGGCTCTAACTTGATATTCAAAGGATTTAGATATGAGAATCTATACTTGGTTGATTTCAATGCTAGAGAAGCTCAATTGTCAACATGTTTGATCACTAAGTCTATCATGGGTTGGTTATGGCATAGAAGGCTTGGTCATGTTGGAATGAAACAATTGAACAAGTTGATCAAGCATGATTTAGTTAGATGCTTGAAAGATGTCACATTTGAAAAGGATAAGCTATGTAGTGCATGTCAAGCCAGAAAGCAAGTTGGTAACACACATCCTAAGAAGAGCATGATGTGGCAGAACTGCCCAAAATAGCACACTTACAGAGGCGCTCGTCTTCCACCAGACATTAAGCACCCTGAAAAGCAAGCTATAGCGGGCGGTATCCGTCGGGCACACCCCAAGGGAGAACCTGAAAGATCCACATTTTTCCTAAGGATCCAATAATGAGAACAAGTTATAATACTTATCCATTTCATACATCAGAGTTTCTTAAAAGTACATTATTACAATACCAAATATCAGAGTGCGGAATGATAAATAGCGGAATTTAAAAATAAACATCTAGCGATAGGGACGAGGATCCGTCTGAGCCCGCCAGAAGAATCCTCCACACAAGGTACTTCTCATACATCACCTGCAACAGAGGTAAATAAACCCTGAGTACACAATGTACTCGCAAGACTTATCCGACTAGTAGGAATAATTTCCCGACTCCAAGGAATATGATAAGCTATATGGCTTGCTGGTTTCTTTTGGCAGAAAGCAATACTAATAGTGAGTCCTTAGTTATGTATTATTATTATCAGTCGTATTAAGTTATCATCTAGCCAGTCTATATAAGCACCTGTTCTACTTTCAAGCAAGAGTTGAGCAATCAGTTCCATTTCTTCTCCTTTCACTTTCAGTTCTTACTACGGTGCTGAACACGAGACAAGCCGTACCGGATCACTCGGCGATTCGCGAATCAATGTGCCCAGCTGGGTGCCCCGAAGACACATGCCCCGCTTGTACCCCAGGCATAAGCAGGACTAACCCATCACTCTCCTGTCTCAGGTGTCCAGGTCCCCGTCCAAACTTAGACTCTAAGCCCCCACATCCTGAGTCCTAGACTCAGTGTGGTGCAAGGACCTCCACCACCTCCTCTTCCTATCAGTCGGTCCGGAAAGAGCCGGATCCACAACAAGAGAGCAACAAGTCTTCCCTACGCCCATACCCAAGTATGCGCTTGGGACAATAAATCTGTGACTTGCCCACGATGCCTTATGCAACAACCGATCCTTAATTGACACAGACAGGGAAAAAGTGTAACTGAGCTTGTCACAGAACCGTCCAATTTATAAGAGCACAAGTACAATAGCAATCACCGAAGTGATCAAACTGTCATACTTGAGCCCATATAAACCCGGTAGTCCAACGAAATCGCGAAGGATCTCAAACAGCCAACGTACAAACCAAGATCGTAGAGATTCAACACAACCAGTCACATGTTACATCACAGTTCACAAATAGGTCTCATACATCAGAGTTCGAATAATTATTACAAACCAAGTTTGAAAGTAGCGGAAGCAAAGTAGTTTAACATCAACATCACACGTAGTTTAATACAAAGCCAGTGTCATAGTCATCTCCAACCAAAAGCACAAAGGTGAGATGAAATACAGAATGACCATTGCCCATGGTCCTAGTCCTCATCCACAGCAGGAGCAAGATAGTTCTTGCAGTAGCCATGAAACATAACGTTATCTGCAACAAAGGGAATAAAACCCTGAGTACGAGAAGGTACTCAGCGAGACTTACCCGTCCAACTAATATACTAAGACACCAAGGAGTATGCAAGGCTTTATAAGTAGAGCTGGTAGACATTATTTGCAGAAAAGTCATAAGTTATCCAACATCTCTTTAACTGGAAATCACCAGTTATTAATCCTGTCTCATACTAGATTAGCAACTATCCTATGCCAAACATGTTGATACCATTAATTCATCACAATAATAACCATATCCAGTTGAGTTCTTGCATAATCTCATAACCATCATTTTCATCCTTTCCATAACTTACTACGATGAAAGGAACTCAAGTCAAGTTCTCACTATCCGAGAGAGACGGCGATTCAAATTGATTCATACCCAGCTGGGGAAATATTCCTAACACACACCCAGGCATACCTCGCGAAGGTAGCCTTAGGTCACCTTTGGTACAAATCAGGAACCAAATTCGTGGGTACGACCAGCGCTGCACAATCAGAGAACCACTCTGCCAAGGGTGATCGGGACTCTAACCCGCCTTTGGGCTTACGCCAATGGCTCTCCACACATCCATACTACCATCCAAAGTGCGCACTTGAACTGCTCGTGGTCCCGGTCTGAGATGAGCTACTTGGCTTCGCGGTCGGAACGACTTATCCAACCAACTATGTGAGATGCTGCGTTCGACATGACAAGATGACCTCCAACGTCCGGTCCTTAAACGACACAGGTGGAGTCACTACAATACCACATATAAGACTCCACCCGGTCTCCATTTATTCAACAATACCAGGTTATGTTCCACGATAACACAATATAGCCAACCGTGATTAAGTTATCACCTATAGCTCGCAGGTGACAGGAAATCACCCAACTTCTACCGGTCTAAGCAGAGCTAAGCATGATAAACGTTCCTGGACTTAAATAGGATTCATGGTAGATATTTTTGGTCAAGGAAGGTAATATGCAACAATGGTTTCCAAACAACTCCTGTCACGTAATGCAGCAATACGAATACTTTAAGTGACATTAATAAAATAGGGAGGCTTATAATGCTCCGGGGCTTGCCTTTCACAAACGTCGAAGGCTGGTGATCGGGGCACTCGGGAAGGTGATCGGCTTCAGGCTCTCCTTCTCCGGAAACCTCCAGGTGCTGAACTTCCTAATTCTCCTCCTGCGGCTCGGCGTCGAGTTCCACAAGTGTGATCCCCTCGGTTGCACCTATTGCATGCATATGCATAAATAAGTACCATGAATGCATAAGATGGATCACGGAGGATGTGATAATAGGATGTACATGCTATGACAATGATGTTAAGTAGAAAAATGATAACAATGCTAACTCCTACTAATTGAGTAGGTGCATATCTCTTCTCAATCTACTTACCAATTTCACACCATGCCATGTCTAAACTACATACGGCAGTTACATGTTTACATCATAACTGAAGTTATACTTATCCAAATGCTTTGATGTTAGACTTTCTGGAAAGCTTATAAAATTGCCTACAACTCTTATTTAATCACCAAAAGCCGAATCACAATCTATCATAGCCAAAATAGTAAATCTATGCTTTGCTGTCCAGAATTACATAACGAGGGAAAATAATTATTAACTTATGTTTCAAACATATAATTGGACAAGACCAACTTTACTAACTCATCACACATATCAAAATAATACCAGAAAGTAGGGTGTTCACCACCAAATCGTTTCTTTTAATGCTTTTCTTAATTTATTTAATTAATCAGGGGAAATGGTAAACATATACGAAAACTCTATCATTAAATCTACAAAAATTACAGTAGGTACTACATGCTCTAGGTAGACTACCATAAAAATTTCACACCATTTGAGTAAGTATAACAGCCTACATAAAAATGATAAGGCATAATGGCTTAAAATGAAATAATTAGGAAACCTTAGTGAAAAGTGTCAAGCAACAGATTTCATATTTTTCCTAGCATCCTTAAGGTACTAGGATACTCCCCACAAAATTTCATGGTCATTGGATTCCTAGATAATTTATAAAAATTCACACAAGTATCAATCAGTGATAAAAGAAAAATCTATAACTCAAAAACCATACATGCAATGACTCTCAAATTTTAACTAGAGCCTCTACTAAGCAAGACTAGCTTAACCACAAAATTTCATAATTTTTGGATCACATAAACTCAAGATACAATTCAAACAAGTTCGCATGCATTTGAAAACACATTTCAAGTTCCTATTTAATTCATCCAAAATTTCTACAACATATGCTCATATCATATTTTTCTTAATTACTAGACTTCCCTGTGAGTCTAACGAAATTTAAATCACCAAATTTGGATCTACACATTTGCAGTTACAAAATTCACAAAATAGCAGCAAATCTGCACTTTTGAACTATCCTATTGCTCAACGGTCACTGGCAAGCGGGGCCCCCAGGTCAGACGACCCCACCGGTCAGCGACAGGAAACAGGGGAGGTGGCTTGCGACGGCGCGGCAGACGGCGTAGCTCGCCGGCGGTGACTCCTCCGGCGAAAAGGAGGACGCCTACGTGATATACGTGACGAACCGCGTCGATCAATGCTACTAGTGGGACCTAGGGTTAACTGGAGGTAGCTTGTCGCCGGTGATGGCGGCACGGCAGAGCTCCGGCGTGAGGTTCTGACGGCGGTGAGCTCTTGCTGTCACATCCAAGCTCGGTACGAGCTCCACGAGGTCACTATGGTGCTACAAAGGCAAAGAAAGGGAGACGAGGGAGTCTCGGTGGTGGTTGGCCGCGGTGAGCTCCGCTCCGGCGAGACGCGGCCATTGAGACGGTGGCAGAAAAACGGTCACAGGCTCTCACCTAGGGCACGGATGGCACAGCTAGACGGTCGACGAGGTAGGTGAGGTCACGGTGGAGCTGTGGTCGAGCTGACAGTCGCGTTTTTGCGGTGGCTATGGAGCCAGGCGATGGCGGAGCTCCCTGGCAGCAATGGCGGAGCGGCTGCGCTGGCTGCTGTGCGTGGTGGAGGCGAACAAGAAAATGAAATGGAGTGCGAGCTGGTCGGGTAGGCGCGTGGGGTGGTTCATGTCATGGTCGGTCGTGCCAGGACGTCCGCGGCGCGTGGCCAACACGGTCAGACGGCCGGCGATGTGTGGCGCCACGCGGCGGTGGTCTTCGGAACCCCGACGACACTGTAGCACGCCATTCAGAGTTCCAAGGTAAGCCTAACAGTGTATCATCCATGCGTTAAAACGACTAATCTGTTGATCATAAGCGAAAACCGTGAACATGAAAGTTGTAGCCATACCTTCCATCTACAACTTATATTCAAGGATCAAAGTCTAATTCACAAAGGATTACAAGTTATATCAAGCCAAAGTCGAGTTCATGAAACTGAAATCCAGTATAACACTTAGAAAAATTTTCAATTGTTGAAACAGCTTTCAATCCTGACTTGTGGGCCATTTTTGAACATGTTGTGCACATTTTCATGACTTGGCTTCTAAACAAAATTTGTTCCTTATAAAAATTGCTACAACTTTGCTTTAGGTTGCTCAGACATGCAAACATCCTAAGCTACACTTTTTACACAGTCAAACCAAAGTGTTAGGGGGTCAAAATGGGTCAAACCATGACTTGGGAACCTAATTAGTCAAAGTGATCAACATGAACAATGTCCCAAATGACATTCTAAGTGTAACTAAGTTACTTAAAAGAATTTTTTTAGCCACACCATACATCGGTCACACAAGAATCAAGCAAGGTATGTACTGAAAAAATGAAAAATACATGAAATGTTACAAATGTTTCATAGTCATGTTTCACATGTTTCAAGATCTTGTTGCATAGTATTAACTAACTTTGTTTCACCAAAGTGAGTAGCACATGTTGCACTTAAGTGTTGCACACTTTTCATTTTATAAAGGAAACAACACACAAGAAACATAACGATACGTTGCAATGTTTCAAAAACATATTTCATATGATATAAGCTTGTGAATGAATGAATGATGCTCATGATCATGAATGCTCAAAGATATTGTGATCATGGAACCCAACCATATCCCTGCCCGGTCACCATTTTCCTTTCCACCATTTTATCATGAGTGATCATATTTATCACCTATTTGCGAGTAACGGCAGGTTACTCACGCTACCGATATCCTAAGCATAGTAGCTACTCGACCTATACTAGTAGGACGCATAGGTAGATATATTGATGCATGTAGTTTCCATAAAATGCCTGTAACGTAAATGCACATCATAGATATATATTCAGTTATTATTCAAAATAAGGGTTATGCACCGGGGCTTGCCTTGGGTAGGCGCGGTGTCAGCAAAGTCAGTGACGGGCGGCTCCGGAATGTCCTCCTGCATGAGGATCTCCTCGTACTCTTCGACGACTTTGTCGTACTCCTGTTCGCCGAAGGTCACGATCTCCAGTGGCGCGTTCTCTATATGCATGCAGTGATGATGATGCAATGCTTAGTAATACAGCAACAATAACTCTTAAAATAAGAATACATCTACCAAGCTACTAAGCTAACTCTAATGACTAATACGCAAAGTTACCTATTATTCCCACTAAACAGGTATGAAACATTTCATGTATTATCTTAGCAACTAAAGGCATCCTTATTGTTAATATCAATTTACTATATATATATAATAAAACAAGGTGCATTAGCTACCATGCATCACAAAAATTCATTCTCTAAATAACCATAATAATAATAAGCATTTCAAAATAATAAAGTAACCCTATAGGTATCACTGAACTATACGAACTCATTACACTAACAAATAGATCATGAATTTAGGAATCTAACAAAATTTATTTCATAATAAGTAAATAAATTCAAATGAGCTCTAGAGATGAAGAAAATGATATTATTGGAGGAGGCTAATCACGCAATTGAACTTGTTGACTAGCACGTGACTGTGAGTCTAGAAATACTGGATGAGACCATGGGTCAAGGAAATAATAGAGAAGGAGGATGAAGGAATTCTTGTAGGCTAGCTACCTCGGAATTGAACGAAGTGCCGTCTATGGTGCTCGATGTGCGGAGGCAATACAAGAGAAGAGACACCAGAGAGCTTAGCAATTGCTTGCCTTGCGCGGAGCGGAGCAGAACCATATATATAGCACTGGTGAGTGGTCACGACGAGCTAGTTAGTCTGGAAGCACGGAACGAGTTGGTAGGGTTGTCGTCGGGCTCCATGCCGTGTGCAGTGGTGTGGTCTTTGGTCATGAGTGAATTAATTCAAATGATGGACTTTGAGTGGTCTTGGACTTACGAGCACGTCAGGACTAGAGTGTGCTTTGGGCTAAACGTGCTTGGTGGTGGGGTGTTGGTTCATTTATGCAGGTCAAGGAATTAATGGGGTAGGAGACCATAGGTCAAAGAAACATTAGAGAATGAGAAGATCAATTGCAGACTAGCTACCTCAGCTGATTATTGCAGCTTGGGAGAAATCGATAGACGCAGCTTTCACGGGCAAGAACAGAGAAACTTGATTTGAGAGAAGCAAGTGAGCAGCGGAGCGAAATGGCTCGGCGGCTCGGCGTATCCTTTTAAAGGCAGGAGACGCGAAGACGCGACAGCAACACGTCGTAAGGTTAGTGGCTAACTAGCCTGCTTAAAGGTAACAAAGAGCCGCTTGGGCACGACGTGCTGCTCGGGTGAACAGTATATTCAGTAGCCAGCTACAAAACAAGTTATTCTGTAGCCAGCTATAGGGTAGTAGTTATATATATATATATTAATCTACAAGAATCATACATGCAGGTCGTACGAAGCAAGACTACTGTAGAGAGCAGATCTGCACGGAATGTATTAGTATCTCCCTAGATATAGATAGCCGTCCCCGTCACGCTTGAATAATTAAGAGACTAGCTCCAGGAATAATGGAAGCATGCACGATACGTGAGAAAAGTTTGAACACTAATGAAGCTTGGCCAGTTGGTGCCTTGCTCCACATACTCCATTCCTGAGTCCGAGTAAAAATCTCGTTGCCGTGGAGAACGAATGGAGAACAGTGTTTCCACGATGAACAGTGATTTCCACGCGAACAGTATTTCCACGTGAACAGTGTTTTCTGCGCTGCTGCAGTGCTGCCGTGTTGTAAACCTATGCTGCTACAGTGGTGACGTGAGGAAAGGGTGCGCGCACCGATAATTTTGCAAGGTGATTAGCAAGCGAAGTAAAGGCGGGGTAATTAGAACAACGAGAGATGACAGTGGCGCGTCGTGAGATTTATGGAGATATAAATCTTGCCAAGTGGTATGCTAATAATTAGTGAATGATAATAATTTATCATTTGACTTTGTAGATATGGAGCTCTCACGTGGAGAGAGATGACGTGCTGGAAGGACAATTTGGACAAGGAATAAATTAGAGCTCAATTCGAGAATTAGTGCAATAAAATTTAATTTCTCATTTACCACATGCAATAATACATAAACATGATGCTCATGATATGATTTAGTGTTTTAATTAAGGCGTAACACCGAGGGTGTTATAAATCTACCCCTTAAAACAAAATCTCGACCCGAGATTTCATGTGCCTAGTGTGAGAAGAAGGTAGGAAATATATTTTGACGCAGCAACTAACTATCAGAACCATTGAGGAGATGGGGGTAATGCTTCAATAGGTAACTCTCTTGTTCCCACGTGGCTTCAGTCTCAGAATGATTTTGCCACTGCACCTTGTAGAATTTTACCACGCTGTTCCTGGTCACTCTCTCCTTCTCATCCAAGATTTTGATAGGGTGCTCCACATAAGTTAAATTTGGCTGGAGGGGAAGTCCTTCCATTTCCACCGCTTCATCAGGAACCCGCAAACACTTCTTCAGTTGTGATACATGGAACACATTGTGTACTGCAGATAGAATATCTGGAAGTTGTAGGCGGTAAGCCACTGGACCACATCTCTCCAACACCTGATATGGACCCACATATCGAGGGGCTAGCTTGCCATGGATGCCAAACCGATGCACCCCTCTCATCGGAGACACCTTGAGATATACATGATCTCCAGCTGTAAACTCCAAGGGCCTTCTCCGCTTATCAGCATAAGTTTTCTGTCGGCTTTGAGCTGCCTTCAAGTGACTTCGAATAATGCTTACTTTCTCTCGAGCCTCTTTTATGAATTCAGGCCCAAAATATCCACGGTCCCCCGCTTCAACCCAGTTGAGTGGCGTCCTACACTTTCTTCCATATAGAGCTTCAAATGGTGCCATGCGGATGCTTTCTTGATAGCTATTATTGTAAGAGAATTCAACTAACTTCAGGCAGTCATCCCACTTCTCAGGAAAAGAAATAGTACAAGCTCGCAACATGTCTTCGAGCACCTGGTTCACCCTTTCTATTTGACCATCAGTCTGGGGGTGATAAGCTAAACTGCGGAGGAGACTTGTCCCAAGGCACTCCTGGAGTCGCTCTAGAAACGAGACATAAAAACCGATCCCCTATCAGAGATGATAGTCAGGGGAACTCCATGTAGGGTCACAATCCGATCAAAGTATATCTCCGCATACTTCCTGGCAGTATGTGATGTCTTCACTGGAATAAAATGAGCCGACTTGGTGAGGCGGTCCACAATGACCCAGATAGAGTTATAACCATTGGTTGTGCTGGGTAAACCCATAATGAAATCCATGGAAATATCCTCCCATTTCCAAACCGAAATGGGCAAGGGCTGCAAATATCTTGGGGTACGCATATGATCTGCTTTAACCCTGCCACAAGTGTCGCACTCTGCGACGTGTCGGGTGATGTCCTGCTTCATGTTAGACCACCAGTACAAGTGGCGCAGATCATGATACATCTTGTTACTATCAGGATGAATAGACAACTTTGAATGGTGAGCTTCATTCAAAATTTTTCTTTTCAGCTCTTCATTGGATGGAACCACCAGTCTATCCTTGTATCTCACGACTCCATGTTCATCAACACTAAAGTGAGGGCCATGCCCTTCAGCCATCAACTTTCTGATGTGAGGAATCTCTTCGGGGTCTTCCTTTTGCTCCTGAATAATCTGCTCCACCAATTCTGAGGTCAATGCAATGTGAGTCAATACCTCTGCATGGTTGAGAGACAAAGGTGCTTCTTCAACCTGATATGACTTTTGGCTCAAAGCATCAGCTACAACATTGGCCTTTCCTGGGTGATAATGGACTTCCAAATTATAATCCTTTATCAACTCTAACCATCTCCTTTGCCTCATGTTCAGCTCAGACTGAGTGAAAATATATTTGAGGCTCTTGTGGTCTATAAAGATATGCACTTTGTTGCCTAATAGATAGTGCCTCCAAATCTTCAGGGAGTGGACTACAGCAGCTAGCTCTAAGTCATGGGTGGGGTAATTCACCTCGTGCTTCTTCAGTTGGTGCGAAGCATAAGCTATCACACGCCCATCTTGTATAAGCACACACCCCAACCCCGTCTTCGAGGCATCACAGTATACATCAAAGGGGCTATCAATATCTGGTTGGGTCAACATAGGAGCAGTGGTCAGAAATGTCTTCAGAGTTTGGAAAGCTTCTTCACAAGCTGGGCTCCAATCAAACTTAGCTTCTTTTTGGAGCAGCTTAGTCATTGGCTGGGCTATCTTGGAGAAATCAGGAATGAAACGCCGATAGTACCTAGCGAGACCAAGAAACTAACGAATCTGATGCATAGACTTAGGAGATTTCCAATCCAACACATCTTGCACCTTGCTGGGATCTACAGAAATGCCTTCAGGTGTCAACACATGCCCCAAAAACTACACTCGATCCAACCAAAATTTGCACTTGTTGAATTTAGCATACAGCTTGTGCTCCCTTAGTCGAGTCAGTACTATCCAAAGGTGTCAGGCATGCTCTTCATCATTCTTGGAATAGATCAGAATGTCATCAATGAAAACCACTACAAAGTTATCCAGCTCTAGTATGAAAACTGAATTCATCAGGTACATGAAGAAGGCAGGAGCATTGGTGAGACCAAAAGACATCACTAGGTACTCATACAGCCCATACCTAGTAGAGAAAGCTGTCTTTGGTATATCATATGGCCTGATCTTGATCTGATGATAGCCTGATCGGAGATCAATCTTCGAGAACACCTTGGCACCAGCTAATTGGTCGAACCAAGTATCTATGCAGGGCAAAGGATACTTGTTCTTAACTGTTACCGCATTAAGGGGGCGGTAATCCACACACATTCGCAAGGTACCATCCTTCTTCACAAAAATGGCCGGGCAACCCCATGGTGAAGAACTTGGACGGATGAAACCTTTGTCCATCAATTCTTCCAGCTGCTTCTTCATTTCAGCTAGTTCTCTTGGAGCCATGCGGTACGGGCGTCTAGAGATAGGAGCAGTACCAGGCTCAAGCTCAATGGAGAATTCTACCTCATGGTCCGGTGGCAACCCAGGAAGATCTTCAGGGAAAATATCCGAGAACTCACAAACCACAGGGATAGAGGTAAGATTAGGAGAGGCTTCAGCATGGGCAGCAACAGGTAAGACCAGTTCTGAGGGTATAATAAGAGACATCCTATCCTCAGAAGAAGGAAGCCGTAACTCTACACTTCTCCTCTTCATATCCAATACTACCCCATACACCCGCAACCAGTTTATTCCAAGAATAGTATCAATGCCTTGCCCAGGCATGACCATGAACTATAGGCAGTAAGTGTGGGTGACTAATACCAGACTTACTGTATCCGTGCGGGTATTGTTGAACATTTGGGAACCTGCAGTACGGATCTTATAGGCATACGGTATAGCCATAAGTGATAAGTTGTGCCGCTCTACAAACCCCGTGCTCATAAAGGAATGTGATGCACCAGAATCGAACAACACCAAAGCTGGATGGGAGTCGATGGTAAACATACCAGCCATAACCACCTCCTGCTGCACAACCTGCTGAGCATCCGTGAAGTGCACCTGACCAGACCTACTGGGCACTTTCTTCTTGATGATGGTCCTCTTGATAAGCCTAGAGTTTGCTGACGGTTCAGTAGACTGAGCTGGCTGATGCTGGGGACACTCCCTAGCATAGTGGCCATCTTTGCCACACTTGAAGCAAGCACTAGGCTTGTTCCCAAACCCCTGACGATGTGGAACCTGCTGTCCCTGATGTTACTAGGGCTGCACCTGCTGAGGAGGTGCACGGTACTGTGTGGAGAAAGTCTGCGAAGTCTGTTGGGGCTGTCGGAACAAAGGCCTGCCTGATGACTGATAGGGCCCTTGTCGGACAAGCTAAACCTTCTGAGTGTGAGGGTGGCTAGAAGATCCAGCTGCCACCCGCTTCCTCTTCCACTCGGCCTAGGACTCCCACTGAAAACCCTCCATGGCAATAGCGGCGTTCATTAGTGCCCCAAAGGTCTGATAGTTTGCCGTGTACAGCTTCTCTTGAAGGATGGGAGCGAGACCATGAAAGAAGCGGTCCTTTTTCTTGTCATCAGAGTCCACATGAATGCCAGCATACTGAGCCAAGTGATTGAACTTGTTCACATATTCCATCACTGTCCTGTTCTCCTGGCGTAGCTCCAGGAACTCCGTCACCTTCTGGTTGATGACACCAGCAGGGATAAAGAACTCTCGAAAAGTGATGGAGAACTCCTGCCGTGTTACCGGATGATCCTGCTGCTCCATGGCCTGGAAGGTTTCCCACCATGCACCTATGGACCTCAAAAGTTGCTACGCCGCAAAGTACACATTCTGCTCGTTGGTCACTCCGAGCAGCCGAAATTTTTGCTCCAGGGTGCGAAGCCAGTGCTCCATCTCCAGGGGCTCGTCAGACGGCGTGAATGTGGGTGGGTGAGTCTTGAGGAAGTCCTAGTAAGAGGACTGTCCCTTAGGGCGGTGGGCACCACCCCCATTCCCACTGTTGCCCCCGTGGCCTCCGTGGGCTAGGCCCGCGACAGCCTGTGCCATAATATCCATGGCACGAGCTATCTCCTGGCGAGCAGCAGCTGACTCCCGGCGAGCAGCCAACAGCTCTGCCATTATCTCTGCGGGAGTCATCGGCGGAGGCGGTGGCGGAGGAGGAGCCAGAAGTGGAGCCCCATGGCTCTCCCTGTTGGGCTCATGGGCCCGGCCACTCTCGCCTTGGCCCTCGCCAAGACCGTGAGCTGCCCCCACACTAGTGCTCCCACGTCTAGACCTTAGATTCATCTGTAAGAGATATGAACCATCCATTAGAGCACCCTCCCGATCAGAATCAAGGGAATAGAGAAATGACAGCACATTTATTAAAGCATTTCGTTAGTTAGTCCTATAAATTTACTAATTCAATTATACATGAAGGGGGATTTCAGTCGAAGTAAGATGCTATTATCATGATGCATGCTTCGACCTAAACGTTCACTCAAGCTGGAATATAGCGGCATTCGGAAAACTTTTCGGCACATCGCACACTCACTTTCCGTATACTAAGCGATTTCTTACGCAACGTAAGTCAGTGTACCTGTAGAAAACCGATTAGATAAAACCAGTGCCGCTATCCTAGATATACCATATTGCTAGGGCCTATATTTGTTTACCTAATATAATCGCATCCTACTTTTCACAAAACTTTTGTTGGTCAAATTTTTAAGTTTTGAAAAAGAGTGATGGAACTCGTAACCATTATTAGCTATGGTACCAACTGTGGCAGAACCGCCCAAAATAGCACACTTACGGAGGCGCTCATCTTCCACCAGACACTAAGCACCCCGAAAGCAAGCTATAGCGGGCGGTATCCATCGGGCACACCCCAAGGGAGAACCCAAAAGATCCACATTTTTCCCAAGGATCCAATAATGAGAACGAGTTATAATACTTATCCATTTCATACATCAGAGTTTCTTAAAAGTACATTATTACAATACCAAATATCAGAGTGTGGAATGATAAACAGCGGAATTTAAAAATAAACATCTAGCGATAGGGACGAGGATCCGTCTGAGCCCACCAGAAGAATCCTCCACATAAGGTACTTCTCATACATCACCTGCAACAGGGGTAAATAAACCCTGAGTACACAATGTACTCGCAAGACTTATCCGACTAGTAGGAATAATTTCCCGACTCCAAGGAATATGATAAGCTATATGGCTTGCTGGTTTCTTTTGGCAGAAAGCAATACTAATAGTGAGTCCTTAGTTATGTATTATTATTATCAGCCGTATTAAGTTATCATCTAGCCAGTCTATATAAGCACCTGTTCTACTTTCAAGCAAGAGTTGAGCAATCAGTTCCATTTCTTCTCCTTTCACTTTTAGTTCTTACTACGGTGCTAAACACGAGACAAGCCATACCGGATCGCCCGGTGATTCGTGAATCAATGTGCCCAGCTGGGTGCCCCGAAGACACATGCCTCGCTTGTACCCCAGGCACAAGCAGGACTAACCCATCACTCTCCTGTCTTGGGTGTCTAGGTCCCCGTCCAAACTTGGACTCCAAGCCCCCACATCTTGAGTCCCGGACTCAGTGTGGTGCAAGGACCTCCACCACCTCCTCTTCCCATCAGTCGGTCCGGAAAGAGCCGGATCCGCAACAAGAGAGCAACAAGTCTTCCCTGCGCCCATACCCAAGTATGCGCTTGGGACAATAAATCTGTGAGTCTAACAAAATTTAAATCACCAAATTTGGATCTACACATTTGCAGTTACAAAATTCACAAAATAGCAACAAATCTGCACTTTTGAACTATCCTATTGCTCAACGGTCACTGGCAAGCGGGGCCCCCGGGTCAGACGACCCCACCGGTCAGCGACAGGAAACAGGGGAGGTGGCTTGCGACGGCGCGGTAGACGGCGTAGCTCGTCGGCGGTGACTCCTCCAGTGAAAAGGAGGACGCCTACGTGATCTACATGACGAACCGCGTCGATCAATGCTACTAGTGGGACCTAGGGTTAACTGGAGGTAGCTTGTCGCCGGTGATGGCGGCACGGCAGAGCTCCAGCGTGAGGTTCCGACGGCGGTGAGCTCTTGCTATCACATCCAAGCTCGGTACGAGCTCCACGAGGTCATTATGGTGCTACAAAGGCAGAGAAAGGGAGACGAGGGAGTCTCGGTGGTGGTTGGCCGCGGTGAGCTCCGCTCCGACGAGATGCGGCCATGGAGACGGTGGCGGAAAAATGGTCACAGGCTCTCACCTAGGGCACGGATGGCACAGCTAGACGGTCGACGAGGTAGGTGAGGTCACGGTGGAGCTGTGGTCGAGCTGACAGTCGCGTTTTTGCGGTGGCTATGGAGCCAGGCGATGGCGGAGCTCCCTGGCAGCAATGGCGGAGCGGCTACGATGGCTGCTGCGCGTGGTGGAGGCGAACGAGAAAATGAAATGGAGTGCGAGCTGGTCGGGCAGGCGCGTGGGGTGGTTCATGTCATGGTCGGTCATGCCAGGACGTCCGCGGCGCGTGGCCAACATGGTCAGACGGCCGGCGATGTGTGGCGCCACGTGGCGGTGGTCTTCTGAACCCCGACGACACTGTAGCACGCCATTCAGAGTTCCAAGGTAAGCCTAACAGTGTATCATCCATGCGTTAAAACGACTAATCTGTTGATCATAAGCGAAAACCGTGAACATGAAAGTTGTAGCCATACCTTCCATCTACAACTTATATTCAAGGATCAAAGTCTAATTCACAAAGGATTACAAGTTATATCAAGCCAAAGTCGAGTTCATGAAACTGAAATCCAGTATAACAGTTAGAAAAATTTTCAATTGTTGAAATAGCTTTCAATCCTGACTTGTGGGCCATTTTTGAACATGTTGTGCACATTTTCATGACTTGGCTTCTAAACAAAATTTATTCCTTATAAAAATTGCTACAACTTTGCTTTAGGTTGCTCAGACATGCAAACATCCTAAACTACACTTTTTACATAGTCAAACCAAAGTGTTAGGGGGTCAAAATGGGTCAAACCATGACTTGGGAACCTAATTAGTCAAAGTGATCAACATGAACAATGTCCCAAATGACATTCTAAGTGTAACTAAGTTACTTAAAAGAATTTTTTTTAGCCACACCATACATCTGTCACACAAGAATCAAGCAAGGTATGTACTAAAAAAATGAAAAACACATGAAATGTTACAAATGTTTCATAGTCATGTTTCACATGTTTCAAGATCTTGTTGCATAGTATTAACTAACTTTGTTTCACCAAAGTGAGTAGCACATGTTGCACTTAAGTGTTGCACACTTTTCATTTTATAAAGGAAACAACACACATGAAACATAACGATACGTTGCAATGTTTCAAAAACATGTTTCATATGATATAAGCTTATGAATGAATGAATGATGCTCATGATCATGAATGCTCAAAGATGATTGTGATCATGGAATGTCAAGGTTAAGTGCATGCTTAACACCGAGGGTGTTATAGAGCTATGCCCTGTTGGCCGCAGGACACAACCCTTTACACCCACTAGAACCCAACTATATCCCTGCCCGGTCACCATTTTCCTTTCCACCATTTTATCATGAGTGATCATATTTATCACCTATTTGCGAGTAACGGCAGGTTACTCACGCTACCGATATCCTGAGCATAGCAGCTACTCAGCCTATACTAGTAGGACTCATAGGTAGATATATTTATGCATGTAGTTTCCATAAAATGCCTGTAACGTAAATGCACATCATAGATATATATTCAGTTATTATTCAAAATAAGGGTTATGCACCGGGGCTTGCCTTGGGCAGGCACGGTGTCAGCAAAGTCAGTGACGGGCGGCTCCGGAATGTCCTCCTGCACGAGGATCTCCTCGTACTCTTCGACGACTTCGTCGTACTCCTGTTCGCCGAAGGTCACGATCTCCAATGGCGCATTCTCTATATGCATGCAGTGATGATGATGCAATGCTTAGTAATACAGCAACAATAACTCTTAAAATAAGAATACATCTACCAAGCTACTAAGCTAACTCTAATGACTAATACGCAAAGTTACCTATTATTCCCACTAAACAGGTATGAAACATTTCATGTATTATCTTAGCAACTAAAGGCATCCTTATTGTTAATATCAATTTACTATATATATAATAAAACAAGGTGCATTAGCTACCATGCATCACAAAAATTCATTCTCTAAATAACCATAATAATAATAAGCATTTCAAAATAATAAAGTAACCCTATAGGTATCACTGAACTATACGAACTAATTACACTAACAGATAGATCATGAATTTAGGAATCTAACAAAATTTATTTCATAATAAGTAAATAAATTCAAATGAGCTCTAGAGATGAAGAAAATGATATTATTGGAGGAGGCTAATCACGCAATTGAACTTGTTGACTAGCACGTGACTGTGAGTCTAGAAATACTGGATGAGACCACGGGTCAAGGAAATAATAGAGAAGGAGGATGAAGGAATTCTTGTAGGCTAGCTACCTCGGAATTGAACGAAGTGCCGCCTACGGTGCTCGATGTGCGGAGGCAATACAAGAGAAGAGACACCAGAGAGCTTAGCAATTGCTTGCCTTGCGCGGAGCGGAGCAGAACCATATATATAGCACTGGTGAGTGGTCACGACGAGCTAGTTAGTCTGGAAGCATAGAACGAGTTGGTAGGGTTGTCGTCTGGCTCCATGCCGTGTGCGGTGGTGTGGTCTTTGGTCATGAGTGAATTAATTCAAATGATGGACTTTGAGTGGTCTTGGACTTACGAGCACGTCAGGACTAGAGTGTGCTTTGGGCTAAATGTGCTTGGCGGTGGGGTGTTGGTTCATTCATGCAGGTCAAGGAATTAATGGGGGAGGAGACCATAGGTCAAAGAAACATTAGAGAATGAGAAGATCAATTCTAGACTAGCTACCTCAGCTGATTATTGCAGCTTGGGAGAAATCTATAGACGCAGCTTTCACGGGCAAGAACAGAGAAACTTGATTTGAGAGAAGCAAGTGAGCAGTGGAGCAAAATGGCTCGGTGGCTCAGCGTATCCTTTTAAAGGCAGGAGACGCGAAGACACGACAGCAACACGTCGTAAGGTTAGTGGCTAACTAGCCTGCTTAAAGGTAACAAAGAGCCGCTTGGGCACGACGTGCTGCTCGGGTGAACAGTATATTCAGTAGCCAGCTACAAAACAAGTTATTCTGTAGCCAGCTACAGGGTAGTTATATATATATATATATATATATATATATATATATATATATATATATATATATATATATATATATATATATATATATATTAATCTACAAGAATCATACATGCAGGTCGTATGAAGCAAGACTACTGTAGAGAGCAGATCTGCACGGAATGTATTAGTATCTCCCTAGATATAGATAGCCGTCCCCGTCACGCTTGAATAATTAAGAGACTAGCTCTAGGAATAATGGAAGCATGCACGATACGCGAGAAAAGTTTGAACACTAATGAAGCTTGGCCAGTTGGTGCCTTGCTCCACATACTCCATTCCTAAGTCCCAGTAAAAATCTCGTTGCCGTGGAGAACGAATGGAGAACAGTGTTTCCACTATGAACAGTGATTTCCACGTGAACAGTATTTCCACGTGAACAGTGTTTTCTGCGCTGCTGCAGTGCTGCCGTGTTGTAAACCTATGCTGCTACAGTGGTGACGTGAGGAAAGGGTGCGTGCACCGATAATTTTGCAAGGTGATTAGCAAGCGAAGTAAAGGCGGGGTAATTAGAACAACGAGAGATGACAGTGGCGCGTCGCGAGATTTATGGAGATATAAATCTTGCCAAGTGGTATGCTAATAATTAGTGAATGATAATAATTTATCATTTGACTTTGTGGCTATGGAGCTCTCACGTGGAGAGAGATGACATGCTGGAAGGACAATTTGGACAAGGAATAAATTAGAGCTCAATTCGAGAATTAGTGCAATAAAATTTAATTTCTCATTTACCACATGCAATAATACATAAACATGATGCTCATGATATGATTTAGTGTTTTAATTAAGGCGTAACACCGAGGGTGTTACACATGATGAGCACATCTAAGGCATTTGAGTTGATGCACATGGACTTGTTTGGACCAACCACATATACTAGCATTGGTGGAAACAAATATGGATTTGTGATTGTGGATGATTTCACTAGATACACATGGGTATTCTTTCTAGTGGATAAGAGTGATGTGTTTGTAACATTCAAATCATTTGTCAAGAGCATTCACAATGAGTTTGAAACAACCATCAAGAAAGTGAGATGTGACAATGGAAGTGAGTTCAAGAATACAAGAATTGATGAGTTGTGTGATGAATTTAGAATTAGACATCAATTCTCGGCCAAGTACACTCCACAATCAAATGGCCTAGTTGAAAGAAAGAATAGAACTTTGATTGACATGGCAAGATCAATGTTGAGTGAGTACAATGTGAGTCATTCATTTTGGGCCAAAGCAATCAACATGGCTTGCTATTATAGCAACCGACTCTATTGTCACCCCATGATGGAGAAGACACCTTATGAGCTATTGAATGGAAGAAAGCCCAACATAGCATACTTTTGGGTTTTTGGTTGTAAATGCTACATATTGAAGAAAGGCACTAGATTGAGCAAGTTTGAAAAGAAATGTGATGAAGGTTTCTTGCTTGGTTACTCCACTACTAGCAAGGCATATAGAGTTTGGAATTTGGCTAGTGGTACTATTGAGGAGGTTCATGATGTGGAATTTGATGAAACAAATGGTTCCCAAGAGGAAGATAAGAATCTAGGTGATGTAAAAGGCACTCAATTGGTCAATGCAATAAAGAGCATGGACATTGGTGATATAAGGCCTAGAGAGGTGATTGATGTTGAAGATGACAAGAATCAAGTGATCTCTAACTCAAATGTGCAAGCTAATGGTTCGCATGATCAAGTTCAAGCAAGTACTAGTCATGACAAAGTGCAAGATCAACAACAAGTGGCTAGTTTATCATCTCAACCAAGTGATCAATCAAGTGCAAGCAATCAAGTGCAAGTGCTTCAACCAACCAATGTTGCAAGAGATCATCCATTGGACACTATAATTAGTGATATTTCAAGAGGTGTACAAACTAGATCAAGATTGGCTTCTTTTTGTGAGCATTTCTCATTTGTGTCATCCATTGAACCTAAGAAGATAGATGAAGCTTTGAAGGCTGTTGATTGGGTCAATGCTATGCATGAAGAACTAAACAACTTCACAAGAAACCAAGTATAGGAGTTAGTTAAGAGGCCTAAGGATCATAATGTGATTGAAACCAAGTGGGTCTTTTGAAACAAGCAAGATCAAAATGGGATAGTAATAAGGAACAAAGAAAGATTAGTGGCTCAAGGATACACTCAAGTTGAAGGTCTTGACTTTGGAGAAACATATGCCCCGGTTGCAAGATTGGAAGCAATTAGGATCTTGTTAGCCTATGCTTGTACTCACAACATCAAGTTGTACCAAATGGATGTGAAGAGTGCATTTATAAATGGGTACATCAATGAGCTTGTGTATGTTGAGCAACCTCCTAGTTTTGAAGATGAAAAGAAACCCAACCATGTTTATAAGTTGAGAAAGGCTTTGTATGGATTAAAACAAGCACCTAGAGCATGGTATAAGAGATTGAGGGATTTCCTACTCTCTAAGGGATTCAAGATGGGAAAGGTTGACACCACTCTCTTCACCAAGAAGCTTGGAAATGACTTGTTTATAATGCAAATCTATGTTGAAGATATCATATTTGGGTCAACAAATCAAGATTTTTCTGAAGAGTTTGGCAAGATGATGGCAAGTGAATTTAAGATGTCCATGATTGGAGAGCTTAGTTACTTCCTTAGTCTTCAAATCAAACAAATGAAGAATGGCACATTTGTGAGTTAAGGTAAGTATATCAAGGACATGCTCAAGAAGTTTGGAATGAATGATGCTAAAGCTATTAGTACACCAATGGGAACAGTGGAAGCTTGGATAGTGATGCTAGTGGCAACATGGTGGATCAAAAGATGTATCGGTCTATGATTGGAAGCCTACTCTATGTGACCGCATCAAGGCCGGATGTGATGTTTAGTGTATGCATGTGTGCTAGATTTCAAGAATCACCAAGAGAAAGTCATTGGAAGGCAACAAAGAGAATATTGAGGTACTTGAAGCATACACAAAATGTTGGATTATGGTATCCCAAAGGAGCAAGATTTGAGTTGATTGGATATTTGGACTCCGATTATGCGGGATGCAAAGTTGAGAGAAAGAGCACATCGGGCACATGTCAACTATTGGGAAGATCACTTGTGTCTTGGTCATCAAAGAAGCAAAATAGTGTAGCACTTTCAACCGCCGAAGCGGAGTACATTGCGGCCGGTAGCTGTTGTGCTCAATTACTTTGGATAAAGGCTACTTTGAGTGACTTTGGAATCAAATTCAAGTAAGTTTCATTGCTATGTGACAATGAGAGTGTCGTAAAGCTCACAAACAACCCGGTTCAACATTCAAGAACAAAGCATATAGATGTCTGCCATCATTTCATAAGAGATCACCAACAAAAAGGGGACATTTGCATTGAGAGTGTGGGCACCGAAGATCAACTTGCCGATATCTTCACCAAGCCACTTGATGAAAAGAGGTTTTGCAAGCTAAGGAATGAATTGAACATACTTGACTTCTCAAATATGTGTTGATTCACCCCCCATTATATGACATGCCTCTCCTTCGAGCAAAGCAAGGTAAAGTTGATTGACATGTCATTCATCTATTGCTAAGGACTTGTTTAGTGCATCTAGTCATCTCTATCATGTCCTAGGCTCATTCATGAAAATAAAATGAATTTGATGCTTGTATGGTACCACTATTGCTTGTATATTTGAAATGATCTAGTGGTAGCATATGACATGTTTGTGGGCTTGTAAACCTAGTGTTTGATCTAGAAAATAAGCTATAAGTGTTTAACTCAACATGGTACAAGATAACCCTTATTTGGAGGTGTGAAGAAGCGTGTCCTTGGATCAAACCGAGTTAAATATCTTTTGCAAGTGATCTAGATTGAACCAAATTGGGAAAATGATCCTCATTTCACATGGTTTGACCCCAACCTATCTATAATTTGAGCTCATCTTTTGTGCTAATTGTTGACAAAGGGGGAGAGAAATTCACAAAGATAGTAAGATAGAAGGAGAAAACAAATGAAATGACATTGTAAGGGGATCAATAAAAAATGCACACAAGTAGGGGGAGCAAGCTCATAAACTTGTATGTTGCATTTGAATGTGCATTTCATATATTTGCTTGCATGGCACAAGTTTTAAATTTCAACATCTATGCTTGTGTGGTGTATGCTAGTTATATGCTTGAATGGTGAAATGAAAAACTAGCATGCATAGACTAAAGTAACTAGACTTATGCTCATTTTATGGAAACTAGACCCTTGCTTGTAACGTTGATCTCATGGGGTATTCTAGTTTTTGTGTATGTTTAGTTACTAATGGTGCTAAGGATGATATATTGGTGCACTCCTATTGGTATCACGCTTCAAAGGTCCATCTCTTATACCTTAGCATCATTTGGTAGACATTGTCTCCTATATTTCCTATCTAAGCATATGTGCAAGCTACCATCCAAACTCTTAGCACATATGTAGGGGGAGAAATTGCTACCATTTGGGGTTCATGAAACTTGTCCATATTCTTTTACACATGGTAAATATGCTTGGGCAAGCAACATGGATTCAATTGAATTTCAATTCATATCTTTGTGAAAGGGTTGTCATCAATTACCAAAAAGGGGGAGATTGAAAGCTCTAGTTTGGTTTTGATGAATTGATGAAACCCTAAGTGCTAACCTAGTTTATCAAAGTGATTATGAGATAGGTAGCACTACTCCAAGTGGTGAAGCAAATGAAGATCACGACATGATGATGGTGTTGCCATGGTGATGATCAAGCGCTTGGACTTGAAAAGAAGAAAGAGAAAAACAAAAGGCTCAAGGCAAAGGTATAAGTGGTAGGAGTCATTTTTGTTTTGGTGATCGAGACACTTAGAGAGTGTGATCACATTTAGGATTGATATCCATACTATTAAGAGGGGTGAAACTCGTATTGAAATGCGGTTATCAAAGTGCCACTAGATGCTCTAACTCATTGCATATGCATTCAGGATCTAGTGGAGTGCTAACACCCTTGAAAATGTTTGTGAAAATATGTAACACACATATGCACAAGGTAATACACTTGGTGGTTGGCACATTTGAGCAAGGGTAAGAAACTTCATCGGTGGAGTGTCCGCCCATAGAGTGCGGATAGTCCGACGGTGCCACCGGTACCCTATATAGAAAAGATAGGGTTTCATAGAATGCACCAAACACTGGTCATGTAGTGACCGGACGCTGGGGTCCTATGTCCAGTCAGTAGTAGCTATGAGCGCACTATCTTGGTCTTGTGACCGGACGCTGGCACGAAGAGTGACCGGATGCTCAGGGCTTGCATTTGGTCAATGCTGACGTACGCTGACATGGTGGCGCACAGAGGATAGTGAATGACTGGACACTGGGTGTGTCCAGTCGGTGGTGACCGAATGCGTCCGGTCGTGACTGGTACCTTACTGGAAACGACCAGACGCTGGGGTCCTACGTCCGGTCACTTCGAAGCAGCATGTCCAGTCACAACTTAAATGTACTGATGACCGTTGAGATTGGGCGATCAGCGTTTGAAGCAGGGGACACGTGGCACACATCACGCGACCGGACGCTGGGGTCCAGCGTCCTATCGATCTGACCTACGCGTCTGGTCATCCTGTTTTTTAGTGGACTGAGGAACCAATGGCTCTATCTCGTGGGGGCTTCTATTTAAGCCCCATGGCTGGCTCAAGCTCACTCTGTTGGCCATTAGCATTGACATAGCAACCTTGTGAGCTTAGCCAAAGCCCTCCCACTCATCTCCATCATTGATTCATCATATTTGTGAGATTAGGAGAGAATCCAAGTGCATTGCTTGAGTGATTGCATCTAGAGGCACTTGGTGTTCATGTTTTGCTGCGGGATTCGCTTGTTGCTCTTGGTAGTTGCCACCACCTAGATGGCTTGGAGCAGTGGAGGAGGATTGGCATGAGTTGGTGATTGTTCGTGGCCATCTCCGGTGATTGTGAGGGGATTTGTACCTTCCCCGGCGGAGCACCGAAAGGTAACTCTAGTGGATTGCTCGTGTCATTGAGTTACCTCACTTGTGGGTAGGTTCTTGCGGTGTCCAATTGTGTGGACGAGGTTCGTGCAACACCTCTTAGCCGCCAAACCACCAGGTGTTGGTCGACACAATGGGGATGTAGCGTGTTGGCAAGCACGTGAATCTCGGGAGAAAATTGGTTGTCTCTTGGCCTTTGGTATTCTCTCGGTGATTGATAAAGTGTTCATCTTATGATTGGTTCACTCCTCTACGCGGTGGTATAATCACCTCACTTACTCATTTACATTCCCGCAAACTAGCTATAGCAAGCTCTTTAGTGTAGCTAGAATTGAGAGCTTGCTTTGTGGATTAAGTTCATCTAGTGGAGCTCTTTAGTGTAGCAATTGTGAGAGCTCTTAGTGAGTAGTGACCTAGTAGATTGTGTGCCTAGTGATCATAACAACTAGAATTGTTGGATAGGTGGCTTGCAACCCTTGTAGAGCTAGAGCAAGTTTGCTTTTTGCTTTTTGTCATACTAATCAAATTGCTCTAGTTGGTTTGTAGATTTTTAAATAGGTTATTCACCTGCCTCTAGCCATATTAGGACCTTTCAGCCATTCAACAGGTGGAGAGCACCGCGTCATGACACCGAATCATGGCCTTTCTCCCCACCAGGGGGTAGGGACATACCAGACGCATTGCTCCATCAGCTCACCTCTATAGCCGCCGGGCGTGGACTAGGAGGACGCAGCTGCTCCACAACCTGACTCAGCGCCTGCTCCACACTGGCCACCTATGCGCAAATGCCTTGAGCCAAACCAAAACGCTCATAGCGTCATCAACAACCGGCGTCAGGCTCAGTACGACGATGACGTTCATCGAGCGGTGGTGAAAGCAGGCAGCATGGGCTCCGGCCGGACCATCGAGGGGACCGATGAGACGCACCCCAGGCGTGGTCACCGACCCAACGATCGTAGTCCTAGCCCAGATGGCTCGGGACCATGGGTCTTTGGCCAACGCATCTAGAGAGCGTTGTTCCCGCAGCACTTCCGACCATCGACCAACATCGCCAAGTATACCGAGGAGACGAACCCTGGTATATGGCTCGAGGACTTCTGGCTCGCCTACCGAGCCGGAGGATGGATGATGACTACTTCATCATTCAGTACCTCCCTATCTCCATGGGGGAACATGTTTGAGCATGGCTCGAATTCCTCCCACACGACAGCATTTGCGACTAGGCGGATCTCAAGAGGATCTTCGTCGGGAATTTCCAGGTGATGTACGTCTGCCCTGGGAACTCCTAGGACCTCAAGAGCTGCCAGCAGGAGCCCAATGAGTCCCTACGAGACTACATCCGTAGGTTCTCATAAGAGGTATAACTCCCTTCTTGATGTCGTCGACGTGGACATCATCAGCGCATTCCTCTCCCGGACAACCTGCGAGTCCCTGATCCACAAGCTTGGCTGCCTGAAGCCTTGGACCACCCATGACCTGCTTGACGTTGCTACGAACCATGCCTCCAGTGAGGAGGCGATCAGAGCGGTCTTCAATGGAGACTAGGACAAAGGCAAGGACAAGCGCGAAGAGCAAGATGAGGGCCCCTCCACACAGAGGGGCAAAAAGAACAAGAAGGATCGGCGCCGACTTGCTAACTCCGCATTGGTCGCCGTGGCCGATCGCGTGGGCAAGCAGCCCCAACTGGGCTAGCCCTGCCACTTCAACAAGCTCATGGATAGTCCATGCACCAACCACGCCTACCTCGTCAAGCACCTCTACACAAGCACTTCCTACGACAGGCCGGTGGGCCAAAAGAAGGAAAACGCAAGGAGGCAGCAGCCAAGAAAGGAGGCACGGCGAACAAGGATGGGGACAACTTTCCCAACCCTGAGGAATGCATCATGATCTTTGGGGGAGCCAATGCTATCTACTCCAAGTGACAGCACAAAGTGCGCTATAGAGAGACATGCATCGCCGAGACGGCCGTCCCCACCATCCTTCGCTGGTCAGAATCTCTGATCATCTTTGATCAGAGGGACCACCCTTCTCACATCGCCAGACCTGGTCACTACCCGCTCATCGTCGACCCCATCGTCTGTAAGAAGTGCCTCACCAATGTGCTGATGGATGGAGGCAGCGGCCTCAACATCCTCTACGTTGACACCCTCGATGCCATACGCATCCCCTGGTCGGAGCTCCGCTGAGCTCTCCCTTCTATGGCATGATCTCGGGGACACAGGTGTACCCGCTAGGGTAGATCGACCTGCCTGTCACGTTTGACGACCGAGCCAACTTCCGCTCGGAGGAGCTTACCTTCGAGGTGGTGGACTTCTCGAGGTCTTACCACACCATCTTGGGGCGGCCATGCTATGCCAAATTCATGGCAGTCCCCAACTACACCTACCTGAAGCTGAAGATGCCGGGACCGAACAGCGTCATCACTGTGGGTAGCACCTTTTCGCATGCCTACACATGCGACCGTGAGCATTTCGAGCTCGCCACTACCGTCATCAACTCTTCCGAGCTTCCGTGGCTCAGGGAGTTGTCGACCCCAGTAGTCTCGGACTGCAACAAGCCAACCTCCTCAACTGCCTTCCGCCCACTTTAGGAGACCAAAGCGGTAGGGATCGACCCCACCAACCCAACCAAGATGCTACGGATTAGGGCCCAGCTTCGCCCAAATAGGAAGGCGAGCTCATCGACTTTCTATGCGCCAACCGTGACATCTTCGCATGGAAACCTTCTGACATGCTAGGCATTCCACAGGAGGTCACCGAGCACACACTATGCCTCGTCCTAGGCTCAAAGCCCTCCAAGCAACGCCTGTATCGCTTTGACAACGAGAGGCGTAGGGCCATAGGTGAGGAGGTCGCCAAACTCCTGGTAGCCGGATTCATCAGAGAGGTATACCACTCCGACTGTCTCACCAATCCTGTTCTTGTTAAAGAGAAGACCGAGGAATGGAGAATGTGCATTGATTATACTGGCCTCAACAAGGCGTGTCCGAAGGACCATTTTCCTTTACCACGCATAGACCAGATAATCGACTCCACCTCAGGATGCAAAATCCTCTCCTTTCTAGATGCCTACTTAGGCTATCACCAGATCACCAATAAAGACTCCAACCAGCTCGTGACTTCGTTCATCACCCCGTATGGTTCATACTGCTACGTAACCATGCCTTTCGGTCTAAACAACGCTGGCACCACCTATCAACGATGCATGTAGCAATGCTTCACCGATCAAATCGACCCGCTCGATCAGCCTAACCAAGTTGAGTGGCCGAAACCAATAATTGCCATCTATGTCGATAACATAGTGGTCAAAATGGCTCAAGCTTGTGACCTGATCATAAACTTAGCCGCAACATTCACAAACCTCCGATGGTTCAACATCAAATTGAATCCCGAAAAATGTGTGTTTCGGGGTTGCTAAGGGGAAGCTGCTCAGATACATCATGTTCGAACGCGGCATCGAGGCCAACCCTAAAAAAATCATGGCCATCTCCAACATGGGCCCAATACGCAATGTCAAGGGCGTACAGAGGCTCACCGGCTGTTTGGCCGCCCTGAGCCGATTCATCTCCCAGCTCAGCGAATGGGGGATGCCCCTCTACAAACTTCTCAAAAGGACGGATGCCTTCGTCTGGACTGAGGAAGCACAGCAGGCTTTGGAGAGCCTCAAAGCATCACTAACATCGGCCCCAATCCTCATTGCTCCCAAACGGGGAGAACCCCTCCTCCTCTACATCGTGACAAGCAACCACATGGTGAGCGCCGCCCTAGTCATCGAAAGGGAGGAGTCGGGACACCATCTTAAGGTCTAATGACCTATATACTTCATCGGGGAGGTACTCACCGACCCCAAGGTCCGATACCCCTAGGTGCAAAAACTCTTGTACGTCGTGCTGATGGCGACCCGAAAGCTCCTGCACTACTTCACCGACCATGAAGTCTCGGTCGTCACTTCATACCTGCTCGGAGCCATCATCCGCAACCACGACATCGCTAGATGAATCTCCAAGTGGGCACTCGAGCTAATGGGCCACGACATCAGGTATATCCCCCACACCACTATTAAGTCTCAAGCTCTCGCAGATTTTATCACTGAATGGATGGAGGTCCAGCTACCGACTTCGGGCATCACCCATGAGTACTAGACGATGTACTTCGATGGGTCTGTGATGGTGCCCGGCTCGGGGGCTAGAGTGGTTTTGATCTCCCCAGATGGGAGTAGGCTCTACTATGCAATCCACCTCCACTTTTTGGCCTCAAACAACACCGTGGAGTATGAGGCCCTCATCAATAGCCTACGCATCGCCATCGAGCTCGGCGCTATGTGACTCTATGTTCGCGGTGACTCGGAGCTGGTCGTCGACCAGGTCATGAAGGAGTCCTCTTACAAAAAGCCCCCTCATGGCAGCATACTGCCAGGAGGTGCGTAGGGTTGAGGACAAATTCCAAGGCATCGAGCTGCATCATGTCCCCCGAAAGGACAACGATGCCACCGATTTCCTCACAAAATTGGCGGCCAGACAGGCTCCGACTCCGGGCGGGGTCTTCGTCAACGATCTTCATGAGCCATCCACCCACATCCTAGAAGGTCTGATCCAAACACACTTCGACTCTGACTCTCCACTTGGGAGCTTCGACCCGGTGCCTCCATGACAACGCCGCTCGCCGACGTCGCCATGGTAACTCTCGATCCAGTTGACTGGATAACACCTTTGCTCGCCTACCTCCTTGAGGAGGTTCTTCCACCCAGGAGGACTAAAGCATGATGGATCGGCCGACGCACAAAGACCTTTGTCGTAGTCGAAAATGAACTCTACAAACGAAGTCTCTCGGGAGTACTCATGAAGTGCATCCCGACCGACCGAGGGAAACAACTCCTCCTCGAGGTCCACGCCGAAATCTACGGACATCACATAGCCCCGAGGTCGCTGGTCAAAAAAGCCTTTTGGCAAGGTTTTTACTATCCCACCGCGCTACGAGATGCAGAGGAAGTCATCCGCAGGTGTGAAGGATGCCAGTTCTACGCTCAGCAAACTCATTTGCCAGCACAAGAGCTCCAAACCATCCCCATCACCTGGTCGTTCATGGTCTGGGGCCTTAACATGGTAGGACCCTTCAAAAAGGGTCTAAGCGGCTTCACTCACCTACTCATAGCGGTCGACAAGTTCACCAAGTGGATCGAGGCCAAGCCCATCACCAACATCCGCTCAGAAGAGGTGGTCAAATTCTTCATCGACATCATCTACCGGTTCGGTGTTCCTAACTATATCATCACTAACCACGGAACTAACTTCACCGGGAAGAAGTTCCTGGACTTTAGTGATGGATATGGCATCATGATTGACTGGGCCTCGGTCGGACATCCACGTACTAATGGTTAGGTTGACCGTGCCAATGGCATGGTCCTCCAAGGACTCAAGCCGCGCATCTTTGATCGACTGAACAAGTACGTCGGGTGATGGGTTGTAGAGGTCCCCACAATCCTCTAGAGCCTGAGAACGACCCTAAACCGATCCATAGGGTTCACACCCTTCTTCTTGTCCTATGGAGCTGAAGCAGTGCTGCCCTCCGACCTTGACCACGGCGCCCCAAGAGTGAAGGCCTTCAACCGCGACCAAGCCGCGAAGGCTCAGCAAGACGCAGTTGACTCGCTCAAGGAGGCCCACGAGATGACCATCATCCGCTCCGCTTGGTACCATCAAAATCTCCATAGGTACCATGAGAGGAAAATCAGAGGAAGGACGCTCAAGGTCGGAGACCTCATGCATCGAAGGACCCAATCGACCAAGGAGAAGCACAAACCCTCTCTGCCTTGGGAAGGACCCTACACGGTGATCGAAGTGATTTAACCGGGCACCTACTGACTGAAGGACGACAACACAACATTCTCACCAACACTTGGAACATCGAACAGTTACGTCGTTTCATCCCTTAAAAATTCAGTCTTATAGTTTTCTTTCATTCAACGTTTGCTCCTACAAAGCACTCTGACCCAAACACTTTCGGCTCGAGTCACTTGGGGGCTCCATGGGGGTGTGACACCACCTCTCTTTTTTACTATCTTATGGTAAATTCTTTTTTACCCGAACAAAAGGGTAGTCCGTTACTTTAATTGCCTTACGTAGCTTTCCTTTAAACATTCCGACCGATCACACCCCGCCATGACCTACGGTTATGAGTAGTTGAGCCTCGCGGCCCACGCCCAGGTTCTTAAGGTTGCAGCCTATGGTTCAAACGGGTAGGTTCAAAAAAGAAAGAATAAAAAACGAAGTTATGCTAGGGTAAAAATAAGGAACGGATGGGACAAGCTTCCCCGAACAAAGTGATTCATCACAAAAATGAAATGGATGTATTCATGAATACGAACTGTTCACACAGGGGCTCCCCCATGAACTTAACTTTTACATCTGCTAAACTACTTTTACTCAATTCCTACTATGGTTGCCCGATAGCATCAACTGACGGCGCGACCGGCGAAGGTAGGGGCTGCTCGCTCTCCGGCTGGACGACACTTGGCTCGGTCGGAGGTGGGGTCACGTCCGCTTCTGACCTAGGCTCCACTCCATCTACAGGCTAGTTGACATCCTCCTGGCCCACGCCTTCATCCATGTTCGCCCGACGTGCCTCCATCACCCATTGCGTGGAGACTTGCTCTGCCACCAACTGTGTGTGGGGAAGCAAGCTCTCCCCGAGCACATGGATGGTGTCTGGGCTCCAGCCGTCGGTGTACCCACTATAGATGGTAGCAAAGTCTATCTCTGGGTGGTGCGTCGCCACTGATGTCAGCACCCCCGACTTTCCATAGAATATCCCATCAGAGATGAGGGCCCGAACCTCATCTGGGACCTCCACCAGTCGGATGGTGGGCGTGCTGGTACTTGGCGCTGACCCGAAGACCTCCGAGACGACAACCTAGGCAACGTTGTGAAGCTGGTCGAGCTCCCCTTGAGAGCATGTCACTCTTCAAGGGACTTGGCTAGTGCCTCCGCATTCTGGCCAATCATCGCCCTGGCCGTCTCCAGGTCCTGCTCTAATGACCCAACCTTTCTGCCTAGTTCTGGAAGAAGGATGACAAGCTAAGAAGCAAGTTAAAAGGAAAACCAAGACATCAACCAAAAGCAGAAAAGGTATGTACCGAGGCAGGTGTTCTCGAGGATGGAGAGCCCTTCCTCCTACCGAGTCACCTGCTCGCGCAGTCGAGCGTTCGCTTCCTCCATCCCGAGCACCTAGCCCTAGAGCGCGAGCACTTCCTGGTCGACCTCTGACCGGGCCTTCCGCTCTGACTCTAGGGCCTTCCGCTCTGACTCTAGGGCCTCTAGGGAACCCTGGAGTGCCGCCTCGGTCTCCGCTAAGGACTTCTAGAGAGCTACCTCAGTCTCCACCTGGCGGACCTTCGCCGCCTCATTCCCCCACTCAGCGGCAGTCGCCTGCTCCACCATGAGTAGCTCCACCACCCGTGCCTCCATCACCTCGGCCACCTGGCCTTAAGACTCACGGCGGGTGGACTCCAGCTCGCGCTCGAGCTCGGCGACCCACCGCGACATTGTGGCTTCCTGAGGATGCTCCTGCCGGAGGAAGCGAGACTTGTGGCTCGACATCTCCTCCAAGCCCTACAACACAAGAGACAAACACGCTGAGATAACCAATGGAAGACCAAGGAGCCAAGGATGAACATAGAAAAACTACCTCCATGATGCAGGGCAGGTCGACAGTAACCGCCTGCTGGACAGACTTGACCCGCTCTAGGGCCTCCTCGAGCTTCACCCTAGTTTGGGAGAGATCGGACTCCATGGCAAGTCCTCTCCCCCCAAGCACGTTCTAGAGTTGATCCTCCTGCTCATCCCGAAGGATGAACCAAACCTTCCACGGGTCCTTGGGGCAGGGCCACACTAGGTCGGTCACCCCAAGCCCGCTAGGAGGCCCAGTCGACGATCGGACCACTGCCAGCTCCTACGATGGTGCCGGTGGCTCCACCCTATCACCTGCTTTGCCATCGGAGGAGACCTCCACTATCTCAATTTCACGGCCCGCTGATGGATGTTCCACCTCCGGCCTAGCCGCGCTCCCCCCGACACCTCCAGCTCCGACCGGGAGGGCGAGCCATGTGGCCCCCCGACTGGCGAGGCAGGGAGCCCGGTCTCCCTCTCCTCTTCCACTGTAGTCGATGTAGGGGGGTCGCAAGGGTCACCTCTGATGTGGCCTCTGCCGTCGCCACCGGGACCACCGCCAACACCGTCGCCGCCGCTGCCGCCGTACTCGTGACCAACCTGGGGGCACAGCCCCCAGAAGGGAAGGTTGCACCGCCGCCACCCTACTCTCCTCGCCGCCCATTGCAACACGCTACAAGGTGGGCCTCCACTCCTCCCGCATGGGAGGCGGGGTGATGCTCAACCTCGGCAGCATCTGTCCACTGTTAAAAAAGTACAGGTCAGTCACGCTCAAAAAACTCAAACTATGAGATCAAACAGAGCATACCGGGACATAAGCGGTAGGGCTCTGAAGCCTTGACCCGCTGGCAATGGGCCCACAGGGCGAGGACCACTCATGGGCCGCGACCCATGCCCCCTCACTTCGACCGGGGGGAAGTCGACCTAGTCAGTTCCTGACTAGCCCGTGAGTCGCCATGACCGCCGGCTCGAGGCACGCCCACCAGAGCAGCTGGCGGGGCATCCCCCCGTTGAGGGTCGCGCACTGGCACCAGCCCCAAAGATGCGTGGGTGCGAGCCTGCTCTTTTGACCGCCTGGCCTGCCCCGGAGCAAGCGGGGATGAGGCCGGTGAAGCCTCCAAAGGTCGCGGCGACCACGTCCGCTTCGCCTCCTGCTCGCCGACGGCGTCCGAGCTTGTGGCATGCTTCCTCAGCGCAGGAACATCGCCGTGCCTCTCTACCTCCCGCCCACCACCGGCGGATGCAGTCGTAGGCTCGCAATGCTCCACCGATCGCGATGACCTCCCAGCCCCCCTCGTCCTTGGAGGAGATCATGTCATCACCCATCTTCGAGGGATCATTCGACTCGAGCTCCGCTTCTATGTCGCTCCTGTTTTCCCCGGCCCGCACACACCGGGCGATCTCCATCTCCTTCTCATGCTTCCGTCAAGCCTTCTCAGCTCTCTTCTTCCTCTTCTCGACCGCCGCCTCCTTTAGGGCGGCTTGTCAAGCCACGCCCTTCGGCCCCTTCAGAAGATGCGGCCAGGACTTGTAAACTTCGAGTCCCTATGAAACGGACGACTTGAAGTCAAGATACAGGAGAACAAAAGGGGAAAGAACATGGAGTAAGGAGAGGGGAGCATACCGGATTGGACAGCTTCACGGCATGAAGAGGTCTGGGCTTTCCATCAAGGGTCTCTTTGGCCCTCAGTTGCAGCACCCGATCAAGCCGACTCCAGACCTCGTCCATCGCCAACTCCTCCGGCGACGCCCGATCGGGGTCCGTCGGATCGACGTATAGCCACATCGGCCATGTCCTTTCCGCCAGCGGGGCAACCCGATGGCGGAAGAAGGTGTGGAACACCCGCACCCCATCGAGGCCCTGCCGCATCAGCTTCTAGAGCTCCGCCGCGATAATCTCTAGCTTCTTGTTCTGCCAGCTGGTGGGGTCCCACGACCAGCTCTCCTGCCTCTCCGGCCTCCTACCGGTGAAAGGCGGGAGCGGCGCCTCCTCTAGGTTCCTGATATAGAACCATTCCCCGTGCTACCCTCGATTGGAATCATAGGGGGTGTACACGGGGTATGAGCCCGATGAGCTCGGTTTCTTTTGTAGGGCAAAGCCACCAACCGGTGCGGTCCTGGCCGGTTTCCCCTCCGACAAAGGTTGCCCGGTGAAGATTCGCTGGAAGAAGTCCACATGTGGCTCCATCCCGAGGAAGGCCTCACACACGGTGACGACTCCAGCGATGTGCAGCACCCCAGTAGGATTGAGGTGCTACAGCTCTAGGCCCCACTCATTGAGCATCCTGTGTAGAAACTAGAGCGTGGGGTATCCTAACCCGTGCTCATGGAAGGCAAGGAAGGAGACGACCTCGCCGGCCCGAGGACGCGGGAAATCCTCCCCCATAGGAGCCCTCCAGTGAGCCACCTCCTTTGGCGGCAGCACCCCCTTCTCGGCGAAGGCGGCCAGCACTGACTCGCTCATGCAAGATGACCTCTAGCTCAACATTGCGCTCTGGATTCATGAACGGATCTATGAGTTTCTCCTCTTCCTCGCTCTCCCCTTTTTTTCTCCTAGGAACCGCCATAGTACACGAACGCTCTCGGCAAGAAGGAGGAGAGGCAGCAGATGGGGAATAGGCGAAGGAACAGGACAAAAGTTGTCTCCCTTCCCCTATTTAAGGAGGAGACGCAGTAGTTGGGGAAAGATGAAGGATTAGGGTGAAAAACCCTCTCCCTTCCACCATTCAATGCGGATAGGATGCGATGGGACGCGTCCTGACCGATGGGATGCGCCCCGCCCGACAAGACAGCACCTGGTCAGACGGGACGTGGCCTAGGCATGGCCCACCACTACCGCACGCCGGGCGTAGGAAACACGGCGCAATTGCACGCAGGTAGCTCTCCGCCTTCCCAGGCAAGACTTGGAAGGGCCCAACAATGGGATCTCCACCAAGGAGAAACCAACGGGCTTCCTAAGTCGATCAAATGGCTCAGGCGAGTACCGAGGGATAGGTAAGGAGCCAAGGGATGCTCCATGTGGGCTACAACCGACTCCGTCACGAACGACGAGCATGGATCCCATTCGAACATATCCGATAAAAACTCCTCAAGCCTGTCACTCGGGTCATTAAGATAACTCTACCAATCCCTCTTACTTTATTTTTTCTAATACATGGTCATTCATTCATCCACTCTCATACACGCATTCATTCATACGATCATTCATTCATCCCATGCATCCAAAGCATCGCATATGCAGCTAATGCATCACAACGCTTCGTGTTGCGTCACGAAAGAGTAGTTGCCTCTTTCAACATGAGCAACGACCGACAGGGGTTCGAAGGCCGGCCCGCAAAGGGCTCGAGGCCGCCTCGCGTCAAACAGAGCTAGGGGAGAAAAACATAGATGAGCCCCAGCGGCCCTCGCCCAATCTGCCTAGGAGCAGATAGGGTCATCTCAAACCTTCTCATTTGATCCTAACCTCGAGCCATGCCCATAGAATCTCCAACGAGGGGAGGCCAGCGGGCCACCTAGGTCAGTCTCCGAAACGACCCGGGCGTCTACCGGGATGCGGGTTAAGGAGCAGTGGAATGCCACATGAGGGCTATGCTGACCCCATCATGAACGACGGACCCGGATTCCACTCGAACATGCCCGTAGCGAGCTCACCGAGCGTGTCGCTCGAGCCATCGAGGCAAGCAACGTTAGCTCAGCCCCTTCGATTGCGGAAACCACAGATAGGGTAACGCATGGAACTAGACCAACTCCTGCCATGCCCAATGGGGCTCGAGGGCTCAGGTCGCCCGACACCGACTCGGGAAATCAACCGACCGCGCAGGTTGCGGGCGAGACAGACACGGGCGAACACCAGTCTATAGCCCTAGGAAAGAGTACCAAGATGCTCAGCCTCCAACCAACTCGCCAGTCGGACGCAGGCTCAGGGGCTACACCCGCGGGTGCGCTCGTGCGCACCCGTTGTCAAAATAAAAATCCCCCCGCTGGCAACACGAAAAACCCCCAGACGATTCTATCCGAATCGTCCGGGGGCTCGAGGGCTACACCCGTAGGTGCGCTCGCGCGTACCCGCTGTCAAAACGAAGAATTCCCCCACTGCCAAGACGAAAAAAAACCCCTAGACGATTCTACCCGAATCGCCCAGGGGCTCGGGGGCTACACCCACGGGTGCGCACCTGCCGTCAAGACAAAAACCACCCAGACGATTCTACTCGAATTGCCCGGGGGCTCGGGAGCTCCTGTCGGGTTCATAAACCCAGGCTCCCTCATGGACCTGCTTTCCAGCAAAAGCTCGGCCCAGCAGACGACGTTGCGAACGACGCGCAACTCCTGGGCCGGCCCAAAAACCTAACGACAGGCAAGAAGGGCGATCCTAGCTCGCTTCCGACTCCGGTCCGCCTCTCCGACCGAAAGGCCTGGCCAAGGAGGAACGGCGCTTGCTTCCGACTTCGGCCCGCCTCTCCGACCGAAAGGCCTGACCAAGGAGGAACGGCGCTCACTTCCGACTCTAGCCCGCCTCTCCGATTGGAAAGCCTGGCCAGCTCGCCTCTGACTCCGGCGCTCGCTTCCGACTCCGACCCGCCTCTCTGACAGGAAGGCCTGGCCGAGAAGGGACGATGCTCGCCTCCAACTCTGACTCGCTTCTCCGACCAAGAGTACACCGAACCTCTGCTTATAGCTCTTCTCCGACCAGAAGGCCAGAGACGACTGGGGAACGACCGACCGGGGACGCCCGCTCGGTGAAGACCCAGGAAACGGACAGAGCAAGTAAGGCAGGATGCTCCAATCAACCGCAATATCAGGGACCGTACCCTGCGCACCTGCAGAATAGTACTATCAGGTCAAGTCAGAAGGGTACTTTATATCCTTCCAGACATGTCAGAACATCAACAGTGTTATGGGCGCCGACATTTATCCTACAGTATGGTAGGCGCCGACATCAGCCATACCAGAAGATCACGATGGATCCTATCACATGCATCCGGACATCAACAGTGTTGTGGGCACCGACGAACCGCCTTGTACCCGACGGCGTGGGCAACAAGACTAGATAGCACACGCACGCTCTCTTTCTCTCACACTCTCTCTTGTAAAGCCGTCCCCTTCATCTATAAAAGGGGATGCGCTCTCTCCAAAATAGCCCGACCGATCAAGGGATTCAACCACCAGACGATTCGATTCACAGACGATTCGACCACAAGGATCGAACAACCTACTATTCGAGTGATTCCAACAGAGCACACGCTCAAATACTTAGCACACGTAGGAGCTCCCGTCTCTCTCGGCCCTTTGGTCCAGAGTCCGACTGGACCTCTTGCACCCCCATCTTTCTCCCTTCCGTTTGTAACCCCACAGCAAACGTTGAGCACCTAGGCTCAGCAATAAAGTCTCCGACCGACTCAAACGGACGTAGGGCACGTTACCTGAACCAGTATAAACCCTGTGTCATTGAATGCTAGGCCACATCCGATCACAACGTACGGCAAAACTATAAATATTTACGTGTTGGTCACTTTCTTCACCGACACAAAGATTTGCAAGTAGAGACCTCCTTGATTCCTGTATTAATGAGTAATGCTATTTGCATAATTGTATAACCTGCAGTCTTATATTAGTTATACTTGTGGGATGACAACAAACACACAGCCTCTTCAGGATTCGATCACAACATCCTGACAACTCTAAAGATTACCCTTTTCTGACTTTAATAATTTCCACTAGAGACTAGTCTTTGGTTTAGTTGTACCTCTACATTTTCTCCAGATACACAGGATCCTGTATGATGTGCGCCATCATGTACAACAGATGGTCCGGACCTGCTAGCTAGTTGCAGCTAGTGTATATACCTCAAGTTGATGCAAGCATGACTCTGCAACATGATCCCTGGCCTTCTCCAATCAAAGTATATATAATATACAGTATATAATAGCTTATCGTCTGAGCTGCAGCAAGTAGCTGTCTAGTAATAATTACAAGATTAATTGGCATGTGAGTGTAGTTAGGGCAATTCATCGATCCAACTTGAGTAACTCGTCGATGCTGGCAAAGTAGTCCTGTGTGCTGTGCTGTGCTGGCACTGCACTACTGCTAGAGTGCTAGCAATATATGTAATTGCTTTTGGCAATAGACATGATTGCAAGAGGATAGGAAAAGGAAAAAATGAAACACAAATTCTTGCAGGCCTTCGTTTTCCTGGCCTAAAACAAGATCACAAACGACAATAGCAACACGAAGTCCCAAGTTCCAGTTTTAAATGGTCAAGTTGGCCATGTTCGCCGGCCTACACTATTTGTCAACTGGCTAATTACTGATTAGGCCATGTGATGTTGGGAGATGAGCAGTTTACCAGTACAGGAAGCCGCTCAATCTAAACAAAATTTGCATATATTGATTTTATATTCAGCATCGGAATCGCTGTTGGAGACAATTTTAACCAATCCTGCTCGGAACCGGTGCCAGCAAGTCTGAATTTTCAGTTTTTAAAAGATAGCCAAACTAAGAGCTCGATTATGCTGTTCCTAGAAGCTAACTATCACGTGGCTATTTTTATTTTATTTTATTTTTTAAAGAAGGAAAGCGCGCTTAACTGCATTACGGTGGCTTCAACGTGAGAATGATGTTACGGAGTTGCAGGTGTCAAAATCAGAAGTATATAACTGAATCAAAAGATCATATATCTTTTAGTAGTTTGACAGCATAGCATATCATGACATGACGTGACGACAATTAAAGCGAAGTAATTGCATGATTAGTTAAAGCTGTCCTAAATAGTTTACTATTTGTTTGCTCCACCTGAGAAGGTGGCAGCGCTTGGATCACAGATTTGTTGGCTTTTGCATGTGCACGCAGCCATATATTTTTCAATTGTTGTATAGCACTTCACCTAGCTGGTACAATGCAACAACATGGTCTTCAAACAATTAGCATGTGTGACCCTCATTGGCAGGACCAAGACAAACATTGGACTCTTTTGATTTTCCTTTATGATTTTCTTCAGATTTTCTTCGGATTGGACTCAGGAGGCAGTTGGCATGGAAAGGTTTATCTCCTATTTGTACTTTTGATTTGAATCCCCTTTCTTGGGATTTGCTTCGAGCTGTAGTCTAAAGCTTGCAGGTTCAGCATAAAAAACCGTACGCCATTATCACATGGATCTCCTAATTAAACAATTGGCGAGTGGCGACAGTGCAATATATTGGACGCAACTAAAGTTCAGAAATTCCACTCCGCCTCCAACAACAGATGTGTACACACATCCTTACAAAACTGTCACCATCGGAGGGTACCTACTGTAGCTCATAATTTGGTTCAACCAAGCTACATGTTCAGCAGACATGGGAAACAGACTGCAGATTATGTGGAAACAGCCCAGAAACGCCATCACACCTATGCAAAGATTGCCCATTTGCTCAGCAGACATGCATGGGAATATATCAAGCAGTGGTTCGGACTAGCGGCACTTGATTCGGTAGATTCCACAGGATCACTGCATAAATACTGGTGGACACAAAAGTTTAAGTCCGAGGCAGGTTGCTCTCTTATGCAAGGATCAAATTGCTCAATACTGTCTGGCCATGGCACCGGTGCAGCAATTGTTAGATAATCTACTGCTACTTTGTGTGAACACAGCAAGGGAAGAAAACACTGAACTGGGCCCCTGCTGTGATACTGTAGCCGCTGCAGGTGCAGGCGTCGCACGGCTCAACTGCAGCACTGTAGCCACATGCAGAGGCCGGAGCAGAGTTAGCCCTGTATGTTATCTAGTTACTGTTATAGCATGTGCGCTGTACTAGGACTAGATGGATAGAGTTGTATAAATAGACTACCACGGTAACTCAGTAAAGAGAGTTCAGATTTGCCATCTCCCAGACAAGGCTTCGGCCAACGCTGGTGTCTTATACTGTGTGCGCATGCTCTGTTATCCCTTCTTCTTCTAGCTCTAGCCATAGTGTGTGGGGACGGACAACGCTTGTTCGTGGTCGGCATGGCTAGTGGGTGATCGGCAACACTAGCGGGTGCTCGGCAAGACTGGTGAGTGGTTCACTAACCTGAGCCGATGATCCTGTGGGCCAACAAGTGGTATCAGAGCCGTACAAGCGTCGTCGCTAGACTAACCGCTAGCGATGACGGACAGTTCGGAGATGGACGACAGCAGTGGCACTGCTGTGGCTGCCCAGCCACGACCGGAGGTCGTTGTTCCTACGGTGCAGGAGGTCAGCGGCACCAGTTGGCCGACGCTGACTTGCACCAACTATGGAGAGTGGTCGGTGACCATGAAGGTCAAGCTCAGAGCCCGACGGCTCTAGAATGCTGTTGACAAGGGCACCGACAATGAGGAAGATAACATGTCAGCGTTGGAGGCTATCCTCACTGCTGTACCGGCGGAGTACAGGGAGCCGTTGGGAGCGAAGAGCTCGGCTAAGGAGGCGTGGGAGGCTATTGCGGCGATGCGCGTCGGTTCCGACGGCGCAAAGAAGGCAACGGCCCAGTTTCTGAGGTAGGAATACGCCAACCTCAAGTTCAAGGATGGTGAAACGGTGGAGGACTTCTCTCTCCACCTGCAGACGCTCATCAGCAAGCTGAAGAGCCACGGCGTCACCATCGACGAAGAGGAGGCGATCTCCAAGTGCCTCCACTCTGTGCCGGCAAAGTACATCCAGATCGCTCTCTCCATAGAGACGATGCTGGACTTGTCCACCCTCACCATTGACGATGTGACAGGCAGTCTACGGGCGGTGGACGAGCGCCTAGAGCAGGCGACAGCAACGAAGGACAGCGGCAAACTGCTGCTGACGGAAGAGGAGTGGGCTGCTCGGAGGAACTCTGGGAAGGCAGCCTCCTCCAGCCACGGTGGCGATGGCAAGCGCCGCGGCAAGGCTTCTTCGGAGAAGAAGAAGCAGGTCGACCCCAACGCTTGTCGGCGATGTGGGAAGATAGGCCATTGGGCACAGGAGTGCCCAAACCGCAAGCAGGAGAAAAAGGCTGAAGCTCATCTAATGCAAGTTGATGATGGGGATGAGGCCACTATCCTGATGGCGACGTTCTGTGCACTGCACGACGTCGAGGCCAAGGAGAAGGAAGAGGCGACGACGGTGGAAGGACCTGGGAAGGCCC